>NC_091558.1:42632650-42637650 GCF_042767895.1 Penaeus vannamei | reverse complement strand
GAGGTGGATAACGGATAAAAAAACAATGAACAGGAATACAGACAGACTGAGCAGATAATGTGGCTTAGAAATGTATATATATATATATATATATTCGACTGCAGATTCTTTCTAACAATATATATACATGTCTCACATATATATATATATATATATATATATATATATATATATATATATATATATATATATATATATATATATATATATATATATATATATATATATATATATATATATATGCTCACTTACTTTCTCCCGCCACTCACTCACCCTCTCTCTCTCTCTCTGCTCCTTTTTTTCCCTGTCCTCCTGCTCTGCTCTCCGCCTCCGCCTCCTGCCTCCCAGTTTGCAGTGGTCGTAGCCTTAGAAGCATGGCAGGAGCACGGACTTGGCCGCCAGGAACGTCACCATGCAGAGTGCTGGTTTGCGGAGTCTGGGGCTGTTGCCGGGGTGCCGTTGCTGTGCAGATGGCAGAAGACAGACAGACAGAGACAGACTGACAGACTGAGAGAGAGAGAGATAGACAGACAAACAGAGAGAGAGAGAGACAGACAGAAGCAGACAATAGATATATATATAGAGAGAGAGAGAGAGAGAGAGAGAGAGAGAGAGAGAGAGAGAATCTATTTTGTTTGCTATTTGGTTGGTTGGGTTTGGTGTGCTTGTACTTGACAGAGCTTAAGTACGTTCGTATGTAAGTGAATGTGGATATGCACGTATTCGTACCACTGAATGTGAAAACAAACAAGTAAAAAAACAGACTAACAAAGAAACATGTTCAGACAGGAGGATCTCTCTCTCTCTCTCTCTCTGTCTCTGTGTGTTTCTCTCTCTGTCTGTCTGTCTCTCTCTCTCTGTCTCTCTCTGTCTCTCTCTCTCTCTCTCTCTCTCTCTCTCTCTCTCTCTCTCTCTCTCTCTCTCTCTCTCTCTCTCTCTCTCTCTCTCTCTCTCTCTCTCTCTCTCTCTCTCTCTTTTTCTTTTTCTTTCTCTTTCTCTCTCTGTTTCTCTCTCTGTCTCTCTCTCTCTCTCTCTCTCCTCTCTGCTCTCTCTCTCCTCTCCCACTCTACCTCTCTTTTGTCTGTCTCTATCTCTCTCTGTCTGTCTGTCTCTCTCTCTCTCTCTCTCTCTCTCTCTCTCTCTTGTCTCTCTCTTCTATCTCTCTCTGTCTCTCTCTCTCTCTGTCCTCTCTCTCTTTCTCTCTCTCTCTCTCTCTCTCTCTCTCTCTCTCTCTCTCTCTCTCTCTCTCTCTCTCTCTCTCTCTCTCTCTCTCTCTCTCTCTCTCTCTCTCTCCTCCTCCTCCTCCCTCTCTCTCTCTCTCTCTCTCTCTCTCTCTCTCTCTCTCTCTCTCTCTCTCTCTCTCTCTCTTTCTCTTTCTTTCTCTCTCCTCCCTCCCTCCCTCCCTCCCTCCCTCCTCCCTCCTCCCTCCCTCCCTCCCTCTCTCTCTCTTTATCCACCCTCTCTCTTTGGTGAGCGACCAGTCAGCATTATGCTTTTCTTTTTTCTTCTTTTATTATTTCTTTTTCCTTCTTCTTTTTATGTGTCTGCTTGCATCGCTGTTCCTGCCCTGGCCACCATCACTGTGCAAAGGGGTTCGGCTAGCCAGTGAGGCTTTTTCTTCTTCTTCTTCTTCAATTCGGCATTCTTCTTTTTTCTTTTGTTTTTTTTCCTTTGTCGTTTTCTCTCTTTCTTTCTTCTTTTTCGTATTTTTCTATTTCTTCTGTTTTTTTTCTTTATCGTTTTCTTTCTTCTTTTTCTTATTCGTATTCTTCTTTTTTTTATTCTTTTTCTTCTGTTTTTCTTTTTTTCCTTCATCGTTTTCTTCTTCTTCTTCTTCTTCTTTTTCTTTTTAGTATTATTCCTGTTTGTATTTTTTTATTTTTTTCTGTTATATAAGAAGTTTATTGTACGTTTTCTTTTTTCTTCTTTCTTTTCTTCTTTTATTTATTGTTCTTTTCTTGTTTTTGCCATTTCCTTTGTTTTTTTTTATTTATTCGTCTGTTTTCTGTTTTCTCTTTTTTCACATTTTTTTTTATTCGTCTCTTTTCTCTTTTTTCACATTTTTTTTTACTTCTTTTTTTCTTATTTATTCTCAGCCTCGCTAAGTGCTTGATTTCTTAAAACCGGTTTAGGCGACTTGTGCTTGTTGCCCTGTAGGTGCGTTTGTCTTTGTTTGTTTGTCTATGTGTTTTTGTTTTTATTTTGTCCTTGTGTTTTTGTTTGTTTGTCTTTGTGTTTTGTTTGTGTTTTTTTTTTGTTTATCTGTGTTTTTGTGTTTGTTTGTCTTTGTGTTTTTGTTTATTTGTCTGTGTTTTTTGATTGCCTTTGTTTTGTTTGTGTTTTTGTTTGTTTGTTTTTGTCTTTGTTTTTTTTGTTTGCTGTTTTCCTTTGTTTTTGTTTGTTTGTTTTGTCCTTGTGTTTTTTAGTTTGTTTGTCTTTGTGTTTGTTTGTGTTTATGTTTGTTTATCTGTGTTTTTGTGTTTGTTTGTCTTTGTGTTATTGTTTATTTGTCTGTGTTTTTTGTTTGCTTTTGTTTTGTTTGTATTTTTGTTTGTTTGTTTTTTGTCTTTGGGTTTTTGTTTTTTGTCTGTCTTTATGTTTTTGTTTTGTGCTTGTCTATGTGTTTTTGTTTGTTTGTCTTTGTGTTTTGTTTGTGTTTGTTTATTTTTTCCGTGGATGAAGGTTCGTAAATGTTAGCTTATATTACTCTTAGTAAGATCTATCTGCGATTCATATTATCAATATGATTAAAGGATAAAGAAAAAAAACACTTGCATACAATGATACAATAATTCGGGAAGATGAGCGAAGGCAATAATCAAGGGCTTATTTAAACAAATAAATAAATAAATAAATAAATAGATAGATAAATAAAAGTTAAAAAAATGAAAAAATAGAATAATAGAATAAGCTTCTTTTAACAAAAAAAAAAATATATAAATACATAAATAAATAAATAGATAAATAAAAGTAAAAAAATGAAAAAATAAAACAAATAGAATAAACATTAGAACAAAGATAGAATAAGTAAAACAAATAAAATAAAGAAGTTAGAATCAAAGTCTTGATTTAAAGTTTTATACATTATAAACGAATTCTAATCCAGAAGAATTACGAGAGAGAGAGAGAGAGAGAGAGAGATTGAATTTTAATAAGATTAATTAACGGATGATATCGGAAGGAAAAGGAAGATGAGAAATGAAAATAAAGATGGGAAGGTAAAAATATAAAATGAAATGGATAAATAAATGTATGAAAATTAAGATGTACAATGGAATAGATAAATTGATATATGAAAAAATATATAAAATTAGATGGATAAATAGATATATTAGAAATGGAGTTATAAAATGAAATAATAAATAAATGTATGAAAATAAAGATATAGAATGAAATTGGTAAATGATGTAAAATGAAAAAGATAAATTAATATATGAAAAAGATATAAAATAAAATAGGCAAGTGAATATATGAAAATAAAGATAGAAAGTGAAATAGATAAATGTATGTATGAAAATAAAGAAGAATAAAAAAGAAAAATAATGAGAAGGAGAAATAGGAAGAAGGAAGAGAAGAAGAAGAAGGAAGAGGAGGAGAAGAAGAAGAGGGAAGAGTAAAACATTTAAGAAGAAAAATCAAAGGAGAGAATAAAGCAGTAGGAGATTAAGAATGAAGAAGAGAGAGAAAGGGGAGAAAGAAACAAAAAACAGCCAATAAAGCAAAAGCAAAAAAAATAAAAAATAAAAAAAAAATAAATAAATAAATACAAAATCCCTCCTATATTTTTTGCTGTTGCCAATATCGATCCTAAATCACTAGATCACCGACACCAAAGGAGTTTTGCGTCAGAAGAAGGAGGGAGAGAAGAAGAAGAAGGGAGGAGAAGGAGAAGGAGGAAGAGGAGGAGGTGGAGAAGTAGGAGGAAGGGGAGGAGGAGAAAAAGAAGATGGAGAAGTAGTAGTAGTAGAAGGAGGGGGAGTTGGAGAAGTAGGAGGAAGAGAAGGGGAAGGAGAAGAAGGAGGAAGAGGAGGTAGTAAGAAGAAGAGGGAGAGAAGAGGAAGAAGAAGATGGAGGAGGAGGAAAAGGAGGAGGGGCAGAAAGAGTAGAGGGAGAGGGAGAAAGATAGAAAAGGAGAAGTTGCAGGAGAAAGAGGAGGACGATAAAAGAGAGAAAGATTAGACGCAAAGACGCAGAGACACGCCGACAGCGAACTCCAAACAGCAACAAAAACAAAACCAAAGCACTTGTCTTTAGCAGTTGCCAATATCGATCCTCGTTCGCCAAATCACCACCGCGAAGGGAGTTTTGCGTCAGCCCCTCTCTCTCTTCTCTTCTCTGTCTGTCTGTCTCTCTCTCTCTCTCTCTCTCTCTCTCTCTCTCTCTCTCTCTCTCTCTCTCTCTCTCTCTCTCTCTCTCTCTCTCTCTCTCTCTCTCTCTCTCTCTCGTCTCTCTCTCTCTCTCTCTCTCTCTCTCTCTCTCTCTGCCTCTCTCTCTCTCTCTCTCTCTCTCTCTCTCTCTCTCTCTGTCTCTCTCTCTCTCTCTCTCTCTCCCTCTCTCTCTCTCTTGGAAAAAAATCTTGGAAAAAATCTCTCTCTCTCTCTCTCTCTCTCTCTCTCTCGCTCTCTCGCTCTCTCGCTCTCTCTCTCTCTCTCGCTCTCACTAACTCTCTCTCTCTCTCTCTCGCTCTCTCGCTCTCTCTCTTTATCGGTTTCTCTCTCGCTCTCTCTCTCTCTTTATCGGTTTCTCTCTCTCGTTTTCTGTCTCTCTCTCGCTCTCTCGCTCTCTCTCTCTCGCTCTCTCTCTCTCTCTCTCTCTGCTGCCTCGCTCTCTCGCTCTCTCTCTCTCTCTCTCTCGCTCTCGCTCTCGCTCTCTCTCTCTCTCTCTCTCTCTCTCTCTCTCTCTCTCTCTCTCTCTCTCTCTCTCTCTCTCTCTCTCTCTCTCTCTCTCGTCTCTCGTCTCTCTCTCTCTCTCTCTCTCTCTCTCTCTCTCTCTCTCTCTCT
>NC_091558.1:42627650-42630150 GCF_042767895.1 Penaeus vannamei | reverse complement strand
AGAATATAAACAACCATAAAAGGAGAGAGAGAGAGAGAGACAGAGACAGAGACAGAGACAGAGACAGAGACAGAGACAGAGACAGAGACAGAGACAGAGACAGAGACAGAGACAGACAGAGAGAGAGACAGACAGAGCGAGAGAGAAAACGAAAGAGAGAGAGAAAGCGAAAGAAAGAGAGAAAGCGAAAGAGAAAGAAGAAATTCAGTAAAAAAAAAAAAAAAAAAAAAAAATCACAAATGAACTTTTCACGAATCCAAAGTTCAGTCCCTGCTTGCCATCCCCCCCACCCCCCACCCCCTACCATGCAAGCAGGGGAAGGGGGGGGGGGTATTGCCTGCTTGCTTGCTGCCACTCAGACCCGACGGCGAATCGATACACAGTGGATTGGTATTGATGTTTTTATTGGGGTTTTGGGTCTTTGGTATCGCTTTTGTTTGGCGGAGGTGGGTTTGGTATTGTTTTTGTTGTTTGTTGTTTGTGTGAAATGTGTAGTCCTGTTTTGGGTCTTTGGTATCGCTTTTGTTTGGCGGATTTGGTATTGTTTTTGTTTTTTGTTATTTGTGTGAAATGTGCAGTCCTGTTTTTGTCATTGGTATTGCTTTTGTTTGGCGGAGGTGGATTTGGTATTGTTTTTGTTGTTTGTTGTTTGTGTGAAATGTGTAGTCCTGTTTTGGGTCTTTGGTATCGCTTTTGTTTGGCGGAGGTGGGTTTGGTATTGTTTTTGTTTTTTGTTATTTGTGTGAAATGTGCAGTCCTGTTTTTGTCATTGGTATTGCTTTTGTTTGGCGGATTTGGTATTGTTTTTGTTTTTTGTTGTTTGTGTGAAATGTGTAGTCCTGTTTTTGTCATTGGTATTGCTTTTGTTTGGCTGTGGCGGATTTGGTATTGTTTTTGTTGTTTGTTTTTTGTTGTTTGTTGTTTGTGTGAAATGTGTAGTCCTGTTTTGGGTCTTTGGTATTGCTTTTGTTTGGCGGCTTTGGTATTGTTTTTGTTTTTTGTTGTTTGTGTGAAATGTGCAGTCCTGTTTTTGTCATTGGTATTGCTTTTGTTTGGCTGTGGTGGATTTGATATTGTTTTTGTTGTTTGTTTTTTGTGTGAAATGTGCAGTCCTGTTTTGGGTCATTGGTATCGCTTTTGTTTAGCTGTGGTGGATTTGGTATTGTTTTTGTTGTTTGTGTGAAATGTGTAGGCCTGTTTTTGGGTTGTTTTTTGTTTTTGTTATTGTTTAGTGTTGCTTTGATTGTAGTTTTGTTATTGTTGTTGTTGTTATTGTTATTGTTATTATTATTATTATTATTATTATTATTATTATTATTATTATTATTATTATTATTATTATTATTTTGATTTTTATTAATTATCATCATATTACTGTTGTTGATATTATTGTTGTTATTAGTATGATGATGATGATTATTATTATGATCAATATCAGTATTATTATTATTATATTATTATTATTATTGTTATTGTTATTATCAATATTATTGTATTATTTCTACCATTGTTATTGATATTCTTATTATCATTATTATTATTACTATATCATTTCTATTATTGTTATTATTATTATTATTATTATTATTATTATAATTATTATTATTATTATTACTATTACTCCTACCACCACCACCACCATCATTTTTAATATTATCGACCTTCCCGTCCCTCTGATTTTGACTGTGCTTGTATCTACGACTGCCTGCTGCCTCCGTCGACCCCCCCTTCCCCCCTTCCCCCCACTTCCCCCTTCCTCCCTTCCCCCACTCTCCCCCTTCCCCTGGTCCTCATCCTCCCCGCTCCCTCCTCCCTCGCCCTCCTCCCTTCACACACCCCGGCCCCCTTCACCCCTTCTACACCCCGGCCCCCTCCCCCCTCCCCCCAGGTGATTGGCAGCCGAAAGTGGCCTTTGTGCATTATTGATGACGCGTTTTCAGTCGTGGCAGTCTGGAGGGGGAGAAGGAAGGGGAGAGGGAGGTGGGAGAGGGGGAGAGGGGAGGGAAAAGGTGGGGGGAAAAGAGGGGGAAGTGGGGAGTAGGGTAGGGAGAGGGTGGGGAAGGGGGTGGGGGAACAGAGGAAGGGAGGTGGGGGTGGAAGGGTAGGAGGGAGAGAAGGGGGTGAAGGGTGAGGTGGGGAAGAGGAAGGGTTGGGGGAGGAGGGAGAGGGGGAAGGGGGAAGGGGTGGGGTTGGACTGAAGGGTAGGGAGGGTGAGGAGGGAGAGGAAGTGGGGAGGGGAGAGTGGAGAGGGGAAGGGAAGGGGTGGGGGAGGGAGGGAGGAGAGGAAGGGTGGGGGGAGGGGATGGGGGAGGAAGGGGGGGGGAAGGGAGGGAGAGAGAAGAGGGAGGAGGAGAAGGGAGGAGGAGAGGGGTAGGGGTAGGAACGGGTGGGGGAAAGGGTAGGGGAGGGAGAGATTGGTAGAGGGTAAAGGGAGGGTGAAGGGGTAAGGGAAGGGAGTAAGAGGGACGGGGGGGTAAGGGAGGGAGGAAAAGGGGGAGGG
>NC_091558.1:42607937-42622937 GCF_042767895.1 Penaeus vannamei | reverse complement strand
GGGAGGATGGTGGTGGTGTTTGGGATGGGGGGGGGGGTGTTGGTGGTGGTGGTGGTGGGGATGGTGGTGGTGGTGTTAATGGTGGGTGGGGGTGGGGATGGTGTTGATGGGGATGGTGGTGGTGTTAATGGTGGTGGGGGTGGGGATGGTGGTGGTGGTGGGGATGGTGGTGGGGATGGTGGTGGGGATGGTGGTGGTTATGGGGGAGGGGGTGGTGGAGGTGGTAATGGTGGTGGGGATGGTGATGGTGTTATTGGCGGTAATGATAGTGATGGTGATGACGGTGTTAATAGTGGTGTTGATAGTGATGATGATGTTGTAGTATTGCTTGAAGGAGAGGGTCAAGAGGGAGGGTGATTGTTTACACCAGGGGGTCGGCAACCTTTTGAACATAAGTGTGCCAGTTGATAATTAATGCCTTCTTATTCATAACCTTGCGTGCCAGTTGTTGTTTTTTTGGGCACTGTATACCCAGATGTATTTCTCTACACTTGCATAACACAAATGTAATGTTTTCGTAGCATTTATTAGGAACAAGAAAATAGATTGTTTTTTTAATTTTAGATTTATATTCACCATTTTATCTTTGTTGAATTTATTATTCTTTGTAACAGAAAAATTATATGTTTTATGATTTTAGATTTATATTCACCATAATATCTTTGTATAATTTATTATTCTTTGTAACAAAAATAGATTTGTTTGTTAATTTTAGATTTATAACCACCATATTATCTTTGTAGAATTTATTATTCTTTGTAACAAAAATAGATTTGTTTATTAATTTTAGATTTATATTCAGCATATTATCTTTGTATAATTTATTATTCTTTTTAACAAAAAAATAGACATGCTTTATAATTTTTGATTTATATTCACCATATTATCTTTGTTGAATTTATTATTCTTTGTAACAAAAAAATTATATGTTTTATAATTTTAGATTTATATTCACCATAATATCTCTGTTGAATTTATTATTCTTTGTAACAAAAAATAGATATGTTTTATAATTTTAGATTTATACTCATCATATTATCTTTGTTGAATTTATTATTCTCTATAACAAAAAAATAGACATGCTTTATAATTTTTTTATTTATATTCACCATATCATCTTTGTAGAATTTATTATTCTATGTAACAAAAAATATATGTTTTTTTAATTTTAGATTTATATTCACCATATTATCTTTGTTGAATTTATTATTCTATGTAACAAAAATAGATTTGTTTATTAATTTTAGATTTATATTCAGCATATTATCTTTGTATAATTTATTATTCTTCGTAACAAAAAATAGATATGTTTTATAATTTTTGATTTATACTCACCATATTATCTTTGTAGAATTTATTATTTTTTATAACAAAAAATATATATGTTTTATGGTTTTGTAATAAAAAATAGATATGTTTTATAATTTCGTAATAAAAATATAGATATGTTTTATAATTTTAGATTTATATTCACCATATTATCTTGCCATTTAACTTTCTCTTTGTCCTCTGAAACACATGGAGTGCCATAGATAAGCGTTCTGAGTGCCAAGTCTGCTGCTCGTGCCATAGGTTACTGACTTCTGATTTAGACCTTTGTGTTTTTTTGTATGATGTGGGTGTTTTGTTGAGGGATTTTTCATTTATCTTTCTCTCTCTTTGGTTATCTGCTATTCTCTGTGTGTTTGTTTCTGTCTGTCTGTCTCTCTCTCTTTCTCACTTTCTCTCTTTCACATTCTCTCTCTCTTTCTCATTTTCTCTCTCTCTCTCTCTCTCTCTCTCTCTCTCTCTCTCTCTCTCTCTCTCTCTCTCTCTCTCTCTCTCTCTCTCTCTCTCTCTCTCTCTCTCTCTCTCTCCTCTCCCTCCCTCCCTCCCTCCCTCCCTCCCTCCCTCCTCCTCCCTCCCTCCCTCCCTCCCTCCCTCCTTCCCTTCCCTTCCCTCCTTTCCCCTCCCTCCCCTCCCTCCCTCCCTCCCCCCCTTCCCCTCCCCATCCTCTTATTCTCTCTCTCTCTCTCTCTCTCTCTCTCTCTCTCTCTCTCTCTCTCTCTCTCTCTCTCTCTCTAACTCTCTCTCTCTCTCTCTCTCTTTCCTCTCTCTTTTTCCTCTCTCTCTCCCCTTCCATCTCTCTTTTTTCTCTCTCTCTCTCTCTCTCTCTTTTCTCTCTCTCTCTCTCTCTCTCTCTTTCTCTCTTTCTTCCTCCCACTACATTATAAATTTACCTTTCTTTTTTATATATATCACGAAGGAGGCACAAAGGACACCATATCCCTGAAAATGAAGGAGAAAAAAATGGGAAGAGCATTGCGTCACAGCGCGTTCCCGCCGCAGATGGAACGCAGATGGTGTGTGGGAAAAGGAAGTTGTGAATTGAGTGCCTGTGTGTGTGATTGGAGGCCCCGCACGTGCATGGACGTTGCGGTGCGTGTACCCTGCATGTGTGTGTGTGGACTGTGTGAGAAAAGGGGGGAGGGTGGGAGAGATTTTTGGGGAGGGAGGGAGATGGGGAAAGAGGGAGGGAGGGAGAGGGAGAGAAGGAAAGAGTGGAAAGAGGGAGGGAGAGGGAGAGTGGAGAAAGGGGGGAAAAGAGAAAGAGGGAGGGAGGGAAGGAGAGGGAAAGGGAGAAAGAGGGAAATAGGAATGGGGAGAGAGGGAGAGGGAAAGAGAGAAAGAGTGGAAAGAGGAATGGGGAGGAGAGGGAGAGGGAAAGGGAGAAAGAGTGGAAAGATGAATGGGGAGAGGGGAAGGGAAAGGGAGAGAGTGGAAAGAGGGAGTGATTGATGAGGTATAATGAAGAGAAATTATATATACTGTCTTATGTACACATGGAGATAAAACCAGAAAGAGACGGAGACAGACACAGAAAGATAGACGGACAGACAGACAGAGAAAGAAAGAAAGACAGACAGACAAGACACAGAAAGACCCACAAACAGACAGACACACAAACAGAAAGACAGACACAGAAAGAAGAAATATACTAAAATCCAGACCGAGAAGAGGAGAGGGCCCTGGACACCTCCTCCCCCTCCCCCCTCTCTCTCTCTCTCTCTCTCTCTCTCTCTCTCTCTCTCTCTCTCTCTCTCTCTCTCTCTCTCTCTCTCTCTCTCTCTCTCTCTCTCTCTCTCCCTCCCTCCCTCCTCCCTCCCTCCCTCCCTCCTCCTCCTCTCTCCTCCCTCCCTCCCTCCTCCCTCCTTCCTCCTCCTCCTCCCCTCCCACCCGTCCCAGAGCCAAATATGCGCGGACATGAGGTGGGTATTACGTCATCGCATCGACACATATATCGCCGCCACGTCGTCATTATGGGCGATTATCCCCCGACACCGCCCGCGACACCCATGGGGGGGGAGGGGGGGCGGGGAGGGAGTGGGTGCGGATGTCGGATATATTGCAGGGGGATAAGTGGCGGGTGCGGATTGGGGATGAGGTTGTGTGTTTTGTGATTCGCATACGCCTACGGACACGCGCAGACTTGCATACGCTGTGATACACGTTCGGACACAGTCATTCACTCGCACTCTCACTTACTCACTCTCATTCTCACTTACTTGCTTGCTTGCTTGCTCACTCACTCACTCACAGAGCCATACATACGGCATACGGACACACACAGACATACACACACTCAGACACGCTCAGACACACTCACTTACTCGCTCATTCACTCACTCACACACGCACACGCACACGCACACGCACACACACGCACACCCTAACACAAACTCACACACACACACACCCTTACACACCCTTACACACACACCTTTACACACCGTCACACACCCTCACACACACACACGCACACACCTTACACACACACACACACACACCCCTCTCTACACACACACACACACCCTTACACACCCTTACACACACACCTTTACACACCGTCACACACCCTCACACACACACACGCACATACCCACCCTTACACACCCTTACACACACACACGCACACACACGCACACACACACACACACACACACACACACACACACACACACACACACACACACACACACACTTACACACCCTTACACACGCACACACACACACACACACACACACACACACACACACACACACACACACACACACACACACACACACACACACACACAAACCCACACACACACACACACACACCCTCACACACACCCTCACACACACACCCACACATTCCACGCAGACACGCCCAGACACGCACTTCTTACCCCGGACACGAACGCACGCAGACACACCGAAAAGGTGACACAGAAAAACGATAATAAAGACAGTGAACGTACATGTCTTCTTGCACTGTTGCCAATTCAGTGATAGAGGAGGCAGCGTATCAACTCTTGTTTGAAATCCTACGCTTTTGACATTCTCTGTTCTTTCTTTCCTCCTCGTCTCTCTCTCTCTTCCCTTGTTCGCTCGTTGTCTCTTTGCCTCTCTTTCTCTTTCTCTTTGGTTTTTCTCCCTTTCCTTATTCTCTTTCCTTTTTTCTCTTTGTTTTTCTCCTCTTTTTCTTTGTTTTTTCTACTTCCTCTCTTTCTTTGTTTTTCTCCTCCTTTTCTATCTCTTTGTTTTTGTCTTCCTCCTTCTTCTATCCCTTCTCTCTCCATTTCCTTCTTCTCTCTCCTTCTATTTCCCGCCTCTCTTTTTTCTTTTCCTTTTCTTCTCCTTTTCTCTCTCTTTCCCTTCTTCCTCATTCTCTCCCCCATCTCCCTCTTCCTCTCCTTTTCCCTCTTCTTCTTCTCTTTTCTTTTCCCTCTTCTTCTTCTTCTCTTTCCCTCTTTTCCCTCATCCTCTCCCTCTTTCCCACTTTTCCCTCTTCTTCTTCTTCTCTTTCTTTTCCCCTTTCTAATAATGTTGTTGGAGCTAGGTGGGGGATGAAGGACAGTGGGGGGGAGGGGGTCATAGGCAGATGTGGGCGGGGTAGTGGGCGGCTTCGGGTGGGCGGGGGAGGGGGCGGGTGCATAAGGGAGAGGCACCGCAGATCGCACACTTTGGTGTAGCGAGTGGGTGTGGGTATGTCGAGGGGGTATGTTTTGGGGAGCATATTTTAGTGGATATATTGATGGGTATGTCGAGGGGGTATGTTGTAGTGGGTATATTTTGGAGAGTATGTTGTTGTGGGTAAGTTTTGGGGAGTATATTGTTGATGGGTATGTTTTGGGGAATATGTTATTGTGGGTATTTTTGGGGGAGTATGTTATTGTGGGTATGTTTGGGGAGTATATTGTAGTGGATATGTTGACGGATGAATGTTGTTTTGAGGGTATACCTCTTGTTTGTGTCTCATTACTTTGTGGTTGTTTGTGCCCTCTCTCTCTCTCTCTCTCTCTCTCTCTCTCTCTCTCTCTCTCTCTCTCTCTCTCTCTCTCTCTCTCTCTCTCTCTCTCTCTCTCTCTCTCTCTCTCTCTCTCTCTCACTTTCTCACTTTCTCACTTTTCCACTCTCTTCCTCTTTTTCTCCATCCCTCTCTCTTCCTCTCTTCTTCCCCCCCTCTCTCTCTCTCCCTTTCCCTGTATCTCTATAGCACTATTCTCTCGCCACAAAAGCAGACTTGGATTCAGTATTCTAGAGAAAAAAATATACTATTATGAAAGACTTTATTTTTTTCACAAAAAAAAGTATAAAAAAATCAACGTTTTTTAACGTTTTTCTAGGTTTGTTTTGCCTGCGAAACGTTTCACACAATTTCCATTTGGTATTTTTGAAAGTCGATTTTTTTCCCCTGTTGTTTACATGATAAAAAAAATACTCGGTGAAATGGTATTAGAACGAGTCCGTGTGTTGACTGTAAACAAAGGAAAAAAAGGCAGGAGCGTGTGCATAGGCCTATAAACCCCTGTTCAGAATTTTCGATACTAAAAAAATCACGTAGCTTTTTTTTTTTTCTTTTTCTTTTTTTCTTTTTCTTTTTTTTTTTGGGGTGGGGGTGGGGGTGGGGGGAGGAAAGTAAGTATCATGTACATTGTAACTTGTCGTTATCATGGCCTTTATCAGTGTAGTTATCATCATCATCTCTGTTATTATAGTATCATGTACATTGTAACTTGTCGTTATCATGGCCTTTATCAGTGTAGTTATCATCATCATCATCTTTGTCATTATAGATAACGTTATCATTGACATTGTTATCAAGCTCACCTTTATCTTTCAAGTATCTTTTCTTTATCTTTCACGTATCTTTTCTTTATCTTTCAATTATCTTTTCTTTATCTTTCAAGTATCTTTTTCGTTGTTATCATAATCAATAGCATTTTAAAGCTTGTTTTTATGTCATTATTATTAACCCATTGTTATTGCTCTCGTGTTATTTTTTTTCTCTTTATTATTGTAATTATTATTGTTATAATTAAAATAATAAGCAGATACTGATTTGATTCAACGTATTTTGACACGAGTAAAAGAGGGAAAGGAATAGCGAGAGAAAGAAAGAAGGAAGGAGAGTAAGAAATAAGGAAGAGAGATAAAAGGAAGAAAGAAGGAAGGAGAGTAAGAAATAAGGAAAAGAGGTAAAAGGAAGAAAGAAAGAGAAAGAAGGAAAAGGTAGAAAGAAATAATGAAAAAGTAAAGAAAGAAAGCAAAGAAAGAAAGATAAAGAAAGGAAAATAAGCATTATGTATATATGGAACAAGGGAATGAATGAAAGAAAGAAAGAAAGAAAGAGAGAAAGGAAAACAGATAAAAAGAAGGGAATTAAACAAAATAGAGAAAGCAAAAAAAATAGAAAGAAATGAATAAAAAAAATCAAGAAAGCAAAAAAAAAAAGAAATGAATAAAAAAAATCGAGAAAGCAAAAAAAAAAAAAAAAAAAAAAAAAAAAAATCAGATAATGAAAGAAAGAAAGAAACAGATAATGGATGAAATAAAGAAGGAAAGAAACAGATAAATAATAAAGAGAGAAAGCGCGAGAGAATCCCCGAACGAAACCCCACGAAACACGCCGGTTTAAGCCCCTGAATGAGACGACGCCTCGTGGTGTTGGAACGGCCGGTGAACCGTGTCTCAAATTGCAGTGTTATTGTTGTCTTTTTACTTCGTCTCTCTTGTAACGCCCTTCGTTGGCCTGTGTCTCTTCTCTTCTTTTGCTTTTGTTTCTCTCTTCGTTTCTTTTCTGTGTCTCTTTTCTTCTTTTTTTTCGTTTTTTCTGTTCTTTCCCTTTTTTGTTATTGTGTTTCTCTTTCTCTGTTGCAACGCCCTTCCTTGGCCTGTGTCTCTTCTCTTCTTTGGTTTTTGTTTCTCTCTCTCTTCGTTTCTTTCTGTTTTTGTTATTTTCTTCTCTTTTGCTTTTGTTTTTGTTATTGTCTTTTTACTTCGTCTCTCTTGTAACGCCCTTCCTTGGCCTGTGTCTCTTCTCTTCTTTGGCTTTTGTTTCTTTCTCTCTTCGTTTCTTTTTGTTTTTGTTATTGTCTTCTCTTTTGCTTTTGTTTTTGTTATTGTCTTTCTTTCATCTCCCTTCCTTGGCCTGTGTCTCTTCTTTTCTTTGGCTTTTGTTTCTCTCTGTCTTCGTTTCTTTCTGTTTTTGTTATTGTTTCTCTACGTTTCTTTCTGTTTTTGTTATTGTCTTCTCTTTTGCTTTTGTTTCTCTCTCTTGTTCTTTCGTCTCTGTTGTAACGCCCTTCCTTGGCCTGTGTCTCTTCTCTTCTTTGGCTTTTGTTTCTTTGTGTGTCTCTTCTCTTCTTTTGTTTTTGTTTCTCTTCGTTTCTTTTCTGATTTTGTTATTGTCTTTTTCTTTCGTCTCTGTTGTAACGCCCTTCCTTGGCCTGTGTCTCTTCTCTTTTTTTTTCTCTCTCTCCGTTTCTTTCTGTTTCTGTTATTGTCTTCTTTGCTTTTGTTTCTCTCTGTTTTTGTTATTGTCTTTTTACTTCGTCTCTGTTGCAACGCCCTTCCTTGGCCTGTGTCTCTTCTCTTCTTTGGCTTTTGTTTCTTTTCGTTTCTTTCTGTTTTTGTTTCGTGGTGTTTCGTTGAGGGTTGCAGAGGGGTGAGAGTCGTTACTTTTGTTTGTTGTTGTTGACGTATGCTAATAACATCATTGCTTTTGTTATTGTTATTTTTGTTTTGTTTTTATTGTTGATGTTTTATTGTTATTATTATTATTGGTAGTAGTAGTAGTGTTGTTATTATTTTTATTATCATTATTACTTCTACTACTACTATTATTATCATCATCATCATCATCATCATCATCATCATCATCATCATCATCATCAATCATCATCAATCATCGTTATTATTATTATTGTTATTACTGTTATTATTACCATTATCATCATCATTATCACTAGAACCGCATCCAATGCATGACACAAGTAGAAGAAAATGAGAATGCTAGCGAGAGAAGAAGAGCCGAGAGAATAGGAAGAGGAAAAGGAGAAGGGAGTGCCAAGGGTGCCAGGGTGCCAGACGTCCGTGGCACTTGTCTCTCGATGTTTACTCTCAGATGACGTCTAAGTTTGCTTTTATTATTGTGTGAGGCAATTGTGGTTAAGGGATGTTCTTGCATGCAGGCTGGGTGGCGAGGGGAAAGGGAGAGAGAGGGGGAGAGAGTAGGGAGGGAGAGGGGGAGATAGGGAGGAGTGGGGGAGAAAGGGTAATAGAGAAGGAGAAGAGGGAAAGAGGGGGAGAGAGGGAAAGAGAGAAGGAGAAGAGAGGTAGGGAGAGAGAGAAAGAGAGTAGGGAGGGAGAGGGAGAGGGAAAGAGAGTAGGGAGGGAGATGGTGAGAGTGGAGGAAGGAGAGGGTGAGAGGGAAAGAGGGAGAGAGGTAGGGAGAGGGTGAGAGGGAAAGAGAGAACGGGGAGAGAGGGAGGGAGAGGGTGAGAGAGGAAGGGAGGGAATAAGAGGATGAGATGCGAGAGGAAAAGGGAGAAGAGGGGAGAGGGGGAGGGGAAAGGGAGAAGGGGGAGAGGGAGAGAAGGTGAGAGAGGGAAAGACAGAAGGGGGAGAGAGGGAAAAGGAAAGAAAGAGTTGGGATAAGAAGGGAGGATGGGAGATGGTGAGAGAGGGAAAGAATTAAGGGGGAGAGGGAGAGCCGGAACCAGAGAAGGAGGAGAAGGAGAGACAGACAGAGAGAAAGACATAAGGGGGAAATGGTGATAGATAAGAGAAGGAGGGAGGGAGAGAAGGACAGTAGGAGGGGAGGAAAAAAAAGGAAAGAAACAGAAAGATAGGAGGGAAAATGGGAGTTAGAGGGAAGTTGTTAAGTAAATACACTAATAGATAAATGATTTAATTTTGATAAAGATTGGTTGGTGATTATATAAAAATAACAAGCAGAAGACAGTTAGAGTGAAAAAAAATGTTAGCTGAAGAGTTAAATGAAAAAATCTAGATCTTGATAGATATTTAAAAAAAATGGATAGATTAATTAAGATAATTTTTTTTTTATTCCTGTGATCCTGTAGGCCTAGATAAGCAGGCCTATTCTTATCTCCCTCCCTCATGGATCTCAAGATCTTTAAAAGAAAAAAAAATGCCGAATAAAATTTTTAATTATTATGGAACGTCCCATAGATAGGCCTATGGGTGGCTGTTAAGAATGCTGAATCGATATTTTAATTATTAAATAGATAGGCCTATGGAAGACTGTCATATTTCCCTTAATTTTGAGTCGTTGCTTCATTAAATTGCCCTTTTAAGTGATTCGGGGTTTTGAATTTCCCGCCGTGGGTAGGCCTACCGAAGCCTGTTACTCTTTCCCACGTAGATCTCTTGGCCTTGGGGGTGGGGGTCGGGTGGGGGGGGGTGTCACCAGATGCAGGCAATTGCAATCTGCCTTTCTCAGGTTCTCGCGCTTGGCTTGTTCCTTTTTTCTTTCTTTCTTTTTTTATGTTTTGTTTTTGTTTTTCTTTCATTTTTTTCCTTCTATTTCTCCTCCTTTTTATTTATTCTTCTTTCTCTCCGTCGCCTCCTCCTCTTCTCTTTTCCTTCTCCTCTCCTCTTCTCTTATTCTCTCTTCTCCTCTCCTCTCCTCTCTTCTCCTCTCCACCTCTCCTCTCTTCTTCTCTCCTCTCCCCCTATCCTCTCCTCTCCTCTCCTCTCCTCTCCTCTCCTCTCCTCTCCTCTCCTCTCCTCTCCTCCTCCTCTCCTCTCCTCTCCTCTCCTCTCCTCCTCTCCTCCTCCTCCTCCCTCCTCCTTCTCCTCCTCCTCCTCCTCCTCCTTCTCCTCCTCCTCCTCCCTCTCCTCCTCCTCCTCTTCCTCCTTTTTCCCCTCCTCCTCCCCCTCTCTCCACCCCCTCCTCCTCCTTCTCCTCCATCTCCTCCTCTTCCTTCTTTTCCTTCTCTTCACCACCTCCTCTTCTTCTTCTTTGTATTATCTTTAACATTTAGTATTTATGCATCTGATTTTCTCAGATCGTGCCTCACTTGTCCTTAGATGTTTATTTGCGTGCAAACTTATGCAAACTTTTATGTCCGTCATTTTTTTTTTATTCGTAAATCTTTTATTCTTATGTTTATTCATTATTTACATGTTTATTTAGTTGATTTCTTGTGACATTTGATTGAAGTAGTTCAGAGAGGCGGAGACACACAGACAGACACAGACATACATACACACAGACACACATACAGATACAGACATACAGACACACAGACGCAGACATACATACACACAGACACATACAGACACAGACATACATACATACAGACGCAGACATACAGACAGACACAGACATACATAAATACAGACAGACAGAAACAGAAACAGAATGAAAAAGAGAAACCGAAAAAGCGAGAGAACGAGCGATCAAAAGCCCCCTTCCCACCCCACCCCAACCTCAACCCCACCCCACCCCAACCCCAAGCCCACCCCACCTCAACTCCACCCCACCCAACCCCACTCCACCCCCATCCCCACCCCCCCTCAACTCCACCCCACCCAACCCAACCCCACCCAACCCCCCCCCCCCCCCCCTCCACCCCACCCCACCCCACCCCACCCCCCACATGGCCAGTGACAGGCTGTAGATGAGAAAGCTGATGCGTCACGCCCGGAGACAGAGCCCTAACGAGGCGACGTGGAACCGATTGGTCAGTCTGGCCCGGTAAAGGTGTCCGCTCTCATGCACTGGCACTGGCACTGGCACTGGCTCTGTCATGCACTCCGGTGGCACTCGCGATGGGGGACTGTCGCCTGGTTCGGGATTTTAGGATATGCTGATGTAAACGCATGCCTGAGAGTGTGGGCGTGCACGTCCGTTTGATAGGGAGGTGGATGAATGTATATCTACTGAGAGTGTGGGCGTGCATGTCCGTTTGATAGGTAGGTGGATGAATGTATATCTGCTGAGAGTGTGGGCGTGCATGTCCGTTTGATAGGGAGGTGGATGAATGTATATCTACTGAGAGTGTGGGCGTGCACGTCCGTTTGATAGGTAGGTGGATAAATGTATATCTACTGAGAGTGTGGGCGTGCATGTCTGTTTGATAGGGAGATGGATAAATGTATATCTACTGAGAGTGTGGGCGTGCATGTCCGTTTGATAGGGAGATGGATAAATGTATATCTGCTGAGAGTGTGGGCGTGCATGTCCGTTTGATAGGGAGGTGGATAAATGTATATCTACTGAGAGTGTGGGCGTGCATGTCCGTTTGATAGGGAGATGGATAAATGTATATCTGCTGAGAGTGTGGGCGTGCATGTCCGTTTGATAGGGAGGTGGATAAATGTATATCTACTGAGAGTGTGGGCGTGCATGTCCGTTTGATAGGGAGGTGGATAAATGTATATCTACTGAGAGTGTGGGCGTGCATGTCCGTTTGATAGGGAGATGGATAAATGTATATCTGCTGAGAGTGTGGGCGTGCATGTCCGTTTGATAGGGAGGTGGATAAATGTATATCTACTGAGAGTGTGGGCGTGCATGTCCGTTTGATAGGGAGGTGGATAAATGTATATCTACTGAGAGTGTGGGCGTGCATGTCCGTTTGATAGGGAGGTGGATAAATGTATATCTACTGAGAGTGTGGGCGTGCATGTCCGTTTGATAGGGAGGTGGATAAATGTATATCTACTGAGAGTGTGGGCGTGCATGTCCGTTTGATAGGGAGGTGGATAAATGTATATCTACTGAGAGTGTGGGCGTGCATGTCCGTTTGATAGGGAGGTGGATGAATGTATATCTGCTGAGAGTGTGGGCGTGCATGTCCGTTTGATAGGGAGGTGGATAAATGTATATCTACTGAGAGTGTGGGCGTGCATGTCCGTTTGATAGGGAGGTGGATAAATGTATATCTACTGAGAGTGTGGGCGTGCATGTCCGTTTGATAGGGAGGTGGATAAACGTATATCTGCTGAGAGTGTGGGCGTGCGTGTCCGTTTGATAGGGAGGTGGATAAATGTATATCTACTGAGAGTGTGGGCGTGCATGTCCGTTTGATAGGGAGGTGGATGAATGTATATCTGCTGAGAGTGTGGGCGTGCATGTCCATTTGATAGGGAGATGGATAAATGTATATCTGCTGAGAGTGTGGGCGTGCATGTCCGTTTGATAGGGAGGTGGATAAATGTATATCTGCTGAGAGTGTGGGCGTGCATGTCCGTTTGATAGGGAGGTGGATAAATGTATATCTACTGAGAGTGTGGGCGTGCATGTCCGTTTGATAGGGAGGTGGATAAATGTATATCTACTGAGAGTGTGGGCGTGCATGTCCGTTTGATAGGGAGGTGGATAAATGTATATCTACTGAGAGTGTGGGCGTGCATGTCCGTTTGATAGGGAGGTGGATAAATGTATATCTACTGAGAGTGTGGGCGTGCATGTCCGTTTGATAGGGAGGTGGATGAATGTATATCTACTGAGAGTGTGGGCGTGCATGTCCGTTTGATAGGGAGGTGGATAAATGTATATCTACTGAGAGTGTGGGCGTGCATGTCCGTTTGATAGGGAGGTGGATAAATGTATATCTACTGAGAGTGTGGGCGTGCATGTCCGTTTGATAGGGAGGTGGATAAACGTATATCTGCTGAGAGTGTGGGCGTGCGTGTCCGTTTGATAGGGAGGTGGATAAATGTATATCTACTGAGAGTGTGGGCGTGCATGTCCGTTTGATAGGGAGGTGGATGAATGTATATCTGCTGAGAGTGTGGGCGTGCATGTCCATTTGATAGGGAGATGGATAAATGTATATCTGCTGAGAGTGTGGGCGTGCATGTCCGTTTGATAGGGAGGTGGATAAATGTATATCTACTGAGAGTGTGGGCGTGCATGTCCGTTTGATAGGTAGGTGGATAAATGTATATCTGCTGAGAGTGTGGGCGTGCATGTCCGTTTGATAGGGAGGTGGATAAATGTATATCTACTGAGAGTGTGGGCGTGCATGTCTGTTTGATAGGTAGGTGGATAAATGTATATCTACTGAGAGTGTGGGCGTGCATGTCCGTTTGATAGGTAGGTGGATAAATGTATATCTGCTGAGAGTGTGGGCGTGCATGTCCGTTTGATAGGGAGGTGGATAAATGTATATCTACTGAGAGTGTGGGCGTGCATGTCTGTTTGATAGGTAGGTGGATAAATGTATATCTACTGAGAGTGTGGGCGTGCATGTCCGTTTGATAGGGAGGTGGATAAATGTATATCTACTGAGAGTGTGGGCGTGCATGTCTGTTTGATAGGGAGATGGATAAATGTATATCTACTGAGAGTGTGGGCGTGCATGTCTATTTGATAGGGAGATGGATAAATGTATATCTACTGAGAGTGTGGGCGTGCATGTCCGTTTGATAGGGAGGTGGATAAATGTATATCTACTGAGAGTGTGGGCGTGCATGTCTATTTGATAGGGAGATGGATAAATGTATATCTGCTGAGAGTGTGGGCGTGCATGTCCGTTTGATAGGGAGGTGGATGAATGTATATCTGCTGAGAGTGTGGGCGTGCGTGTCCGTTTGATAGGGAGGTGGATGAATGTATATCTGCTGAGAGCGTGGGCGTGCATGTCCGTTTGATAGGTAGGTGGATAAATGTATATCTACTGAGAGTGTGGGCGTGCGTGTCCGTTTGATAGGGAGGTGGATGAATGTATATCTGCTGAGAGTGTGGGCGTGCATGTCCGTTTGATAGGGAGGTGGATGAATGTATATCTGCTGAGAGTGTGGGCGTGCGTGTCCGTTTGATAGGGAGGTGGATGAATGTATATCTACTGAGAGTGTGGGCGTGCATGTCCGTTTGATAGGGAGGTGGATGAATGTATATCTACTGAGAGTGTGGGCGTGCATGTCCGTTTGATAGGGAGGTGGATAAATGTATATCTACTGAGATGTGCATGTCTATTTGATAGGGAGGTGGATAGATGTATATCTATCGGCTGGTTTAAGATTTTGGGATGCGAGGCTCACTGCATGTACGTAGAAATAAAGGCATATCTGTGAGTGTAGATGTGCATATCAACGAGATAGGTAGGTAGGTAAATTTATATCTATCAGATTGGCAGATTCATAAATGTATATGTCAGGTAGATATATAAATTGTATCTGCCAGATAGGTAGAGAGGAAGATGTATATTCACCAGATAGATAGATAGGTAGATGCATATTCACCAGGTAGATAGATAGGTAAATGTGTATTTATCAGATAGGTAGATAAATAAATGTATATCTATCAGATGAATAGATAGATATGCGTTTATTTCTGTGTATATGTATGTCTAAATGATTATTATTATTATTACTGAAAGCTATATAAAGAGCCACACTGAAAAAATCGAGATTTATACCATCAAAGATGTCAGTGCCGGTCAAGATACAGCTAAGAAAGAATAAGATAGAAAGTTAGCTATTTACGTAAGAGAAACATGTTGGCTGATCTTTTAAACTTGTCAAGAGTCGGAGAAGTTACAGACTCTGAAGGCAATCTATTCCGAAGCCTGCAAATGGCAGTAAAAAAAGCATCTAGAAAACTGACTTGTAGACGATCGACTTAAATCAAATGTCACTGAATTGATACCTTCTGGTAACTCTTGCAGGTTGATAAAAATCAGGTAAAAACTGATTAGAGAGGATGTGAATTACCGG
>NC_091558.1:42603072-42605572 GCF_042767895.1 Penaeus vannamei | reverse complement strand
TAGCACCAACCTTAACCCTTAGAAAATAATAATAATAATAATAAAAAATAATAAATAAATAAATAAATAAATAAAAAGGGGGGGGGGAGGTGGAGAGGGTGGCCAGTGACAAAAGACTAGTCGATCAAGCAGTAATAGATAAATAGAAGCATTTAATCATAATCATCATCAGCATCACAGTTTATCACTATCGTCACCATTGTTATCTGGTGGATTATCAACTTTTAGTCTTCTGTCATTATCATCAGCATTATCCCTCTCGTCATTTGCTTCCTCTTGCTTTTCATTCTCCTACTTCTTCTTTTTCGTCTTCTTCTTTCTTCTTCTTCGTCGTCGTCGTCGTCGTCTTCTTCTTCTTCTTCTTCTTCTTCTTCTTCTTCTTCTTCTTCTTCTTCTTCTTCTTCTTCTTCTTCTTCTTCTTCTTCTTCTTCTTCTTCTTCTTCTTCTTCTTCTTCTTCTTCTTCTTCTTCTTCTTCTTCTTCTTCTTCTTCTTCTTCGTCTTCTTCTTCGTCTTCTCCTTCTTCTTCTCCTCCTCCTTTCCTCTTCCTCTCCCTCCTCCTCCTCCTCCTCCTGCCTCCTCCTCCCCTCCTCCTCCCCTCCTCCTCCTCTTCTTCTTCTTCTTCTTCTTCTTCTTCCTCTTTCCTCTTCCTCTTCCTCTTCCTCCTCCTCCTCCCTCCTCCCTCCTCGCTCCTCTTCCTCCCTCCTCCTCCTCCCTCCTCCTCCCTCCTCCTCCTCCCCCCTCTTCCTCCTCCCTCTTCCCTTCTCCCTTCTCCTCCTCACCAGCACCTCCACCAATCTGTATCAAATGCACGCTGGCCTTGACACAAAAGATCCTCAGGCTGTAACACACAGAGTGGATATTGTGTTGTGTTGCGGGAGACATTGTGAGGGGGAGTGTTATCCTCGTAGGGGGAAGGAGGGGAAGGGAGAGGGAAGGGGGAAGGGGGGAAGGGATAGGGAGGGGGAAGATGGGAAGAGGGAGAGAGGGTGAGAAGAGGAGGGAGAGGAGGAGGAGGAAGGAGAGGAAGGGGGTGAGGGAGAGGGAGGGGGAAGGAGGAGGGGAGGGAGAGGGGGGAAAAGGTGAAGAGGGAGGGGAGAGGGGAAGGGGGAAAGGAGAGGGGAAGGGTAAGGGAAGGAAGAGAGGGAAAGGGAGGAGAGAGGGAGGGGAGTGGAGGGAGGGGAGGAGGAAAGGGAGGGGAGAGGGAGGAGGAAGAAGGAGTGGTGAAGAGAGGGGAAGGGGGAGGGAAAGGGAGGGGAGGAGGGAGGAAGGGAGAAGGTGGGTGAAAGAGAGGGGAGGGAAGATGGGAAGAGGGAGAGGGTGGAAAGGGGAAGGGAGAAGGGATGAGAGAGGGAAGAGGGGGGAAAGGGAGAGGGTGGAAAAGGGAGGGGAGCGTGGAGCCCAGGGTGAAGGGAGGGGGGGAGTGAGAGATATGACGTGATTATGGTCGTAAATGTTTTCACTGGGAACAACCCCTCTTATTTCTCCGCCCTCCCCCCTCCCTTCCTTCTCCCCCTTCCTCCTCCCCCCCCCTCCCCGTTCCTTCCTTCCCTCCCCTTCCATTTCTCTTCTCTCCTTTCCCTCCTTCATTTGTTGGGTCTTTTGTCTTCATCATCACCATCATCATCATCATCATCATCATCATCATCATCATCATCATCGTCACCATCACATCTTTACCACCACCATCATCATCACCACCACCACTCATCACCAATCACCATTACTCATAATCACCATAATTCTATATCACCAACATCATCACCACCACTCACTACCACCACATCACCAATCACCATTACTCATAATCACCATAATTCAAACCAACATACCATTATCCCGATCGCACCATCATCACCATCACCAATGCACTATAGGAAAGTACAGTGAATACAGTGACAACGACCTTTCGACCCATGACGACCCGTGGCCTGTGTGGTCGTACCAGACAGGGAAAAGCGTCGTTCGTTATAGTCAGGTGCCCGGACATCTTTTTTTCTCTCTCACTCACTCGCTCACTCATAACCTGGTGTGAGGAACGATGATGTGTGTTTGAGTGTGAGTGTGTGTGTGTGGGGGGGGTTGTGTGTGTGTGTGTGTGTGTGTGTGTCTGAATTTGTCTGTGTGTTTGTGTGTTTCTCTGGGTGTGAATTTGTGTGTGTGTCCGTGTGTGTGCGTGTGTGTCTGTGTGTGTGTGTATATATATATATATATATATATATATATATATATATATATATATATATATATATATATATATATATATATGTGTGTGTGTGTGTGTGTGTGTGTGTGTGTGTGTATGTGTGTGTGTGTGTGTGTGTGTGTGTGTATGTATGTATGTATGTATATGTGTATGTGTGTGTGTATGTATGTATGTATGTATATATATGTATGTGTGTGTGTATGTATGTATGCATGTGCGCGCGCGTGTGTGTGTATGTATGTATGTATGTATGTATGTATGTATGTATGTATGTATGTATCTGTATGTGTGTTTAT
>NC_091558.1:42585572-42595572 GCF_042767895.1 Penaeus vannamei | reverse complement strand
GGAAACGAGGGATGACAGGCAATGCTGATAAGCGACAGCAACAGGCTGACGAAAACCGTCAGGCTTCTCTGAAACTCGCATCTGAACAGATGCAAAAGGCCTTCCTGGGGGACAACGGCCTCCTGGTGGACAAGATCCTGCTTGCGGGGCCCGGCAACATGAAGGCCCTTCTTCTCAAGGTTCTGCCCCAGAACCTGGCCAAGGTCACCGAGACCATGACCGTCAGTCGCTCTGGCAGGTCGGGGCTCTACGATCTGGCGAAGATGCTGGAGGCCGAAGACGAGAAGCTTCGGAAGGAGGCCCTCCAGCAGGCTAAGTTGGAACGCGCCCAGCAGGTGAAGTCCATCCGGGCTCCTGCAGTTGACCACGGTAAGCAAAAGCACCAGCCGGGCAGGAGCAAGCACTGCCACGGCAAGCCCCTCTTCCAGCAAAGCAAGGCCGAGAAAAAGGCTCAGGCTGAGGAGAGGAGGCGGGTCAAGATCGCTGAGGCAGAGGAGAGAAAGCTCGCCCGGCAGCAGGCGGCGCAGAAGGGGAAGAAGGCCCGCTGCAACTGATGACGGCGCAGCGAGGCCATAGGGCTATGCGGACGTAATACAATAAAAAAAGAAAAAGAAAATAAAAATAAATAAAAATAAATAAAAATAAATAAAAATAAATAAAAATAAATAAACACACACACACACACACACACACACACACACACACACACACACACACACACACACACACACACACATTATATATATATATATATATATATATATATATATATATATATATATATATATATATATATATATGCAATACATTATAAATAAATAAATATGTAAAAAATAGAAACACACACACACACACACACACACACACACACACACACATTATATATATATATATATATATATATATATATATATATATACAGTGAACCCTCGTTTTTCGCGGGGGTTCCGTTCCAAAAAGAACCCGTGATAGGCGAAATCCGTGAAGTAGTAACCTTTATCTTTTTTACTTTTAAATGAAATTTCAATACATTGAAACCAAAGAACAAACCTTTTCACAGGACCAAGCATTTGTTTAACAAATAAAAGTACTGTTTAAACGATGATTACAAATAACTACTGTACTGTAAGATAATAAATTTAATCCAATACGAACTGAAGGCTTCATGGGTTTTAGATAAAATTTGCACATTTAAATTTGGCAAGCTGTTTTACGTACATGTACATATCAAACCGTAACGTTATTGACACAAGTAGAGAAGAAGTGGAGAGACAGATTAGCCAATCAGAATGCAGAACAATGCACAATGCAAAGCCGTGTCTTTGTGTCTTTTAGTAACCAGTGTGTCAGTAATTTTTGTGTCTTTAGTAACAAGGGCGAATCCTAGTAACCAGTGTGTCTTAGAAACCAGTGTGTCTCTAAGAGTAACTTTTGTATCTTTTAGTAACCTTTGTCTCTTAGTAACGTTTGTGTCTTTTAGTAGTAACCAGTGTCTCATAAACTTTCGTGTCTTTAGTAACAAGGGCGAATCCTAGTAACCCAGTGTGTCTTTTAGTAACCAGTGTGTCTCTTATAAACTTTCGTGTCTTTAGTAAAAAGGGCGAATCCTAGTAACCAGTGTGTCTTTTAGTAACCAGTGTGACTTCTATTAACTAGTAGGTCTTAGCATCTAGTAATGACAGTTTGATATTGAGGATGTGTTTGGAAGCAGGTAGGGGGGGGGGAGTGCCCTTTTAAAGTGCGTATATTTCTAGACAGTTAATTGACAGCTAGACAGTAATGCGCGGGACACTTGGCACAAGTCATGGCCAGTTGACACAAAACGGGATTTCCACGAAGGCCAGATGTCTGCAGAACACTGGCGAGGAACGTTGATGCTTGAACAGCTGATTCGGATGAGCGAACGAGAAAACAGCTGATCGGGCGAGTGGAAGCTCAGGGGGAGTAATTAGTAAAAATAAAAGATGGAGGTAAGACACAAGGATGTTATTGTTCGTGGTCAGACGGCGCAGATGGCTTGTTCTCCGAAGTTCTCCGAAGACTGATATACGAGATTAGACATTGATAAAGGTATTCAGAGACAGATATTTCCTCTTCCATGACTGTTATGCTAATTAGATTGAAATTTTTTATTTGATTTCTTTTACCGTTTATCACAAGCAACTGTTATAGTTCTTATTACAGTAAAAAAAAGCAAAAGTGCAGGTTACAGTATCTGTGGATTGTGAACTTTGTATAAATATTTTGAAGATACTCATTTGGTGTACACTGATCACACGATACGAGTACACTGTGTACTCACCTTGTACTCACCTTGTACTCACCAGGTACACGAATAGGTCAACCTATTCGTCCTCACCAGAGACTCGCTCCTCCTCCTTCTCCTCCTCTTCTTCTTCTTCTTCTTCTCTTCCTCCTCTTCTCCTTCTTCTTGTGTTGTTGTTGCTGTTATTTTTTTCTTCTTTATCTTCTTTTTCTTCTTCTACCTTTTTTCCTTTTTTGTCCTCCCATTCTTCTCATTCACTCACTCACTCACTCTCTCTCTCTCTCTCTCTCTCTCTCTCTCTCTCTCTCTCTCTCTCTCTCTCTCTCTCTCTCTCTCTCTCTCTCTCTCTCTCTCTCTCTCTCTCTCTCACTCACTCACTCACTCACTCACTCACTCACTCACTCACTCACTCACGCTCCAAATGCACCCATGCACTCATCACTCACCCACCACATAGACTATTTACTAGCTACTGCTTTACTACGAGGACGACCCCATACATCGCTAGACCCACGACAGAGCAATGATAAAGTAGCAACGTCTTCTAAGATCTCCCCTTTTATTTCTCCTCTTCCTCTATCTCTTCTCCTCTTTCTCTCTCACCTCTCTGCAGCTCTTTATGCTAATCTTCCTCCCTTTCATTCTTCTTTTCTTCGGAGGACATGTGTTAGAGGGACCTCCCCCCCCCCTCCCCCCCCGTGGTAGCCCGTGGAAAAGGGATCACACACACACACCCTCCCCTTCGCCCCTCTCTCCCCCTCCCCTCCCCCCCTCCCCTCTGGCGCTGTGCACTGGGATTAGGTCGAGGAGTCCCTAGTGGGGGGGGGGGGGGGGGATTTAGGGGCTGAGGTGGGTGGTGAAGGATGGGGATGTGGATGGGGATGTGGATGAGTCATGGGGGGGAGGGAGGGGTGGTGGGGGTGGGGAGGAAGGGGGTGGGGGGCATGGTAGGGGCTTGGGGGGTGAGGGGGTGAGGGAGGGAGCGAGGGAGAGATGGGGTTAGGAATCGGGGGAACAGATGGGGAGATAGGATGGGTTGAGGGGTATGAAGAGGGGGGGGGATGGGAAGAACAGGTGATAATGGAAGATGAGCAGAACAGGGACAAACACACACGCGCGCGTGCGCGCGTACACACACTCACTCACTCACTCACTCACTCACTCACTCACTCACTCACTCACTCACTCACTCACTCACTCACACACACACACACACACACACACACACACACACACACACACACACACACACACACACACACACACACACACACACACACACACACACATCAAGAATTGGCTCTGTCAGGACCTCGCCGAGAAGGATACTCCCGGCAGGACTCGAGCCGGCGGGCAGGTGGTCCCCGGCGTCACCTAATGAAGGCCAGCTGGCGCCATTTACAGCCCAGACGAGAACCAGCTGGCGGAGGAAGGACTCGGAGGCGGGGACTAATAACCGGAGACAAATGCGGTGTGGGGAGGGGAGGAAGGGGAGGGAGAGGGGGGAGGGGAGAGAGGGGAGGGGAAGGGGAGGGGGGAGAGGAAGTGAAGGGGAGGGGAGGAAGGGGAGGGGGAGGGGGGTTCTGTCTTCCTCCCTTCCTTCTCCTCATTCTCATCATTTTCATCATCATCTACTGTTTCACCTTCGTCCCTCCTTGTTCGCCTCGTATCGTTCTCCCTCTTTCTTACACTCTTTCGTTCCTGTGCAATCACTTGCGTTCTCTTTCTCTTTCCTTCTCTTCTTCCCATTCGTTTCCCTTCTCCTCTCATTCCTTCCCCATCTTTCGTTTCCGTTGCTCCACCCATTCCTTCTCCCTCCTTCCCTCTTCACTCTCTACTCTTTCCCTCCTTCCCTCTTCACTCTCTACTCTTTCCCTCCTTCCCTCTTCCCTCCCTTCTTTCCCTACTCCACCCTCTTCTCCTTCACTCTCAACTCTTTCTCTTATTTCTGTCTTATCCCCCTTCTCCCACCCCCAGCAACCTCCCTTCTCCCTCCTTTCCTTCAACTCGTTACCTCTACTTCTCCCTTCTCCCCCTCTACTCCCTTCCTCCTCCTCCTCCTCCTCCCCCTCCCCCTCCTACTCCCTCCTTCCTTCCCCCTCTAGTCCTTCCCTTCCTCCCCTCCTCCTCTGCACCCTCCCTTTCCCTCCCTCTCTCCCCTCTATATCCTCCTCCTTCCTCCCTCCCTCTTAATCCCCTCCCTCCCTCCCTCCTTCCCATCTTATCCTCCTCCTCCTCCCCCTCCCCCTCTACTCCCTCCCTCCCTCCCCTCTTATCCTCCCCCTCATCCCTCCCTCCCTCCTTCCCCTCTTATCCTCCCTCTCTCTTCCTCTAATGTTGACCTAATTATCTGGAGCATGTCAGCGTGACCAAACCTCAATTAGGAAGAATAAGATAGCAGGCTGGGGAGGAGAGGTGGGGTGGGTAGGGAGGAGGGGGGGTAAGGGGAAGGGGGGGTAATGTGGGCGGGGGTTGGGAGGTGAGAGGGGGGTTGATGTGGGCGGGTTTGGGAGGTGAGGTGGGGGGTGATTGGGCGGGGGTGGGAGGTGAGAGAGTGGGGGGTTGATATGGCAAGTGGGTGGGAGGTGAGGTGGGGGGTGATTGGGCGGGGGTGGGAGGTGAGAGAGGGAGTATCTCGGGCAGGGGGAATAGGGAGGAGGGGAGGATAGGTGGAGGGGATGAAGAATATGCTGAAGGGATAAGGTTTAAGGAAGGGAGGGAGGGAGTAATATAGGCGAACAGAAAGGGGAAGGGAGGGAGAATGATGGGAAGTAATATAGTGTGATGGAAGGGGAGAGATGATGAGAGAGAGAGAGATGTAGGGGGGAGGGGGATAAGGGGAAGTAATATAGTGTGATGGAAGGGGAGAGGTGAGAGAGAGAGAGAGATGTAGGGGGGGAGTGGGATAAGGGGAAGTAATATAGTGTGATGGAAGGGAAGGGATGAGAGAGAGAGGGGGGGGGGAGGGGGGGGATAAGGTGAAGTAATATAATGTGATGGAAGGGAAGGGATGAGAGAGAGAGAGTGAGGAGGGGGGAGTGGGATAAGGGGAAGTAATATAGTGTGATAGAAGGGATGAGAGAGAGAGAGAGAGGGGGAGGGGAGGGGGTGTCCGTAATGTACAGTGTGGGGGGGGGTAGGGGATGGGGGAGGAAGTAATATAGTGTGATGGAAGGCAAGGGATGAGAGAGAGAGGGGGGAGGGGAGGGGAGGGGGTGTTCGTAACGTACAGTGTGTGGGGTGGTAGGGGATGGGGGAGGAAGTAATATAATGTGATGGAAGGGACGGGATGAGATGAGAGAGAGAGGGGGAGGGGTGTTTCGGTAATGCTACAGTGTGGGGGTGGGGTAGGGGATGGGGGAGGAAGTAATATAGTGTGATGGAAGGGAAGGGATGAGAGAGAGAGAGAGGGGGAGGGGAGGGGGTGTTCGTAATGTACAGTGTGGGGGGTAGGGGATGGGGGGAGGGAAGTAATATAGTGTGATGGAAGGGGAGGGATGAGAGAGAGAGAGAGAGGGAGGGAGGGGGTGTTCGTAATGTACAGTGTGAGAGGGGGTAGGGGATGGGGGATGAAGTAATATAGTGTGATGGAAGGGGAAGGGATGAGAGAGAGAGAGTAGAGAGGGGAGGAGGGGGTGTTCGTAATGTACAGTGTGTGTGGGGGTAAGGGATGGGGGAGGAAGTAATATAATGTGATGGAGGTGGGAAGGGATGAGAGAGAGAGGAGAGAGGGGGAGGAGGGAGGTGTTCGTAATGTACAGTGTGTGTGGGGGAGTGAGGGGATGGGGGAGGATTTTAATCAGAGAAGCCCCTGGATGGTGATGACGGGGATGGGTCATGAGGCTTGAGATGTGGCGTCATGCAGCTGTCCATGCAGACAGGCAGACGAGAAAGAGGGGGTGGGGGTAGAGAGGTGAGAGAGGGGGTAGAGAAAAGAGGAAGGGGAAAGAAGGAAGAGATAGGAGAGAAAAAGAAATAAAGAGAGAGAAATAGAGAGGAAGAGATAGAGAGAAAAAGATGGAGAGAGAAAGCGATATAGTGAGTGAGTGAGATAGAGACAGAAGCCGAAACAGAGAGAGAGAGAAAGAAAGAGAGAGAGAGAGAGAGAGAGAGAGAGAGAGAGAGAGAGAGAGAGAGAGAGAGAGAGAGAGAGAGAGAGAGAGAGAGGGAGAGAGAGAGAGAGAGAGAGAAGAGAGAGAGAGAGAGAAAGAGAAAGGGAGAAATGGAGAGAAAAAGAAATAAAAGAGAGAGAGAGAGAGAGAGAGAGAGAGAGAGAGAGAGAGAGAGAGAGAGAGAGAGAGAGAGAGAGAGAGAGAGAGAGGAAGAGGAAGAGGAAGAGGAAGAGGAAGAGGAAGGGAATGAAATGGAGAGAAAAAGAAATAAAGAGAGAGAGAGAAACAGATAGAAAGAGAGAGAGAGAGAGAGAGAGAGCCAGGCAGACAGCTTGACGCGACCAAGAACCCCCAGAAAAGGACCAAAAAGGGAAGACTTCTTGGAGACGGTGAGAGAGAGAGAGAGAGAGAGAGAGGAAGAGGAAGAGGAAGAGGAAGAGGAAGAGGAAGAGGAAGGGAATGAAATGGAGAGAAAAAGAAATAAAGAGAGAGAGAGAAACAGATAGAAAGAGAGAGAGAGAGAGAGAGAGAGAGCCAGGCAGACAGCTTGACGCGCCCCGGACCCGCAGAAAAGGACCAAAAGGAAGACTTCTTGGAGACGGTGAGAGAGAGAGAGAGAGTGAGAGAGAGAGAGAGAGAGAGAGGGAGAGGAGGAGGGAGGAGGGAGAGGGAGAGGGAGAGAGAGGGAAGAGAGAGAGAGAGAGAGAGAGAGAGAGAGAGAGAGAGAGAGAGAGAGAGAGAGAGAGAGAGAGAGAGAGACAGAGAGAGAGAGAGAGTGAGGAGTGAGTGGTAAAAGAGTAGAGAAGAGAGAGAGAGAGAGAGTGAGAGTGAACGGTGAGTGAGTGAGTGAGTAAGTGAGTAAGAGAGAGAGTGAGTGAGTGAGTGAGTGAGTGAGTGAGTGAGTAAGAGAGAGAGAGAGAGAGAGATAGGTGACCGCGTGCGAGAGGGTGTTGTGGTGTTGTTTGGGGATCTGGGTGGTGTTGTGGTCCGTTCAGTGGCGCGAGATCGTGTAGAGGTAGTTGTTAGTATCACTTGCGGTGTTGTGTTTAGTGATTTATTGGCGTCGTCTTTGTCGTTGTTTTCATCATTTTCGTCATCATCATCATCATTTTCATCATCACCATCATTGTCATTAGCATTTTCACCATCATTAGCATTAGCATTTTCATTCATTTTCATCATCATCACCACTATTATTACCATTTTCATTTTCACCATCACCATCATTGTCACCATCATCACCATCATTAGCATTAGCATTTTCATTCATTTTCATCATCACCATCACCACTATTATTACCATTTTCATTTTCACCATCACCATCATTGTCACCATCATCATCACCATCACCATCATCAGCATTTTCATCATCACCACCATCACCACCACCACCACCGTTATCCCCATCATTATAATTATCATAATCACCACCACCATCGTAATCATCATTTATTATCATCATTATCCTTGCAATATCCATTCCGTTTTGGCATTCCTCTTTCAAGCAACATCTCATTTCCAATCCTCAGCAGAAAGTCTTGTTAATACCTAATTAATGGACACGTGACTATGCAAGATAATTTGCAAGATGATAATAATGCAAGATTGAGTTTAAGCGCAGTTATAATGATTTATTTATTTATTTATTTATTTATTTATTTATTTATTATTATTTTTTTTTTTTTGATGAACTGTTGAACTTTTTTTGATGAACTTGAACTAAGAACAAGAATGAAGTTATTAGAATTACGGTTATGATTAGGATTGTGGATGTATGAGGGCGAGAAGGTAGCCAGGAATGGGACGAGAGAGGTCACGCCGCGCGCGCGCGCGTGTGTGTGTGTGTGTGTGTGTGTGTGTGTGTGTGTGTGTGTGTGTGTGTGTGTGTGTGTATCTTAGTCTGTTTGTATGTATGTGTGTATATATCTTTGTGTGTGTGTGTATATATATATATCTTTGTGTGTGTGTATATATATATATATCTTTGTGTGTGTGTGTATATCTGTCAGTGTCTGTGTGTGCGTGTGTATATGTGTATGTGTGTATCTTTATACTTTACTGTATGCATGTTTGTGTATCTACCTGTATAGATGTGTGTACCTTTGCGTTATTTCGTACGTACATGTGTATATTTCTTCCACGTACGTACAGAAGTCGTAGAGACCGCCCACTATAGTTGAAGGTGCGCGCGCGTGCGTCTGCATTCGTGCCCCTGTGCGAGCGAAGGAATGGATGAGTGAGTAGGTGAGCGAGTGAGTGAGTGAGTAGGTGAGTAGGTGAATAAGAGACTGAGCGAGCGAGTGAGTGATAGAGTAATAGAGTAAGCGGACGAGTTAGTAAGTGAAGGAGTGAGCCAATGAATGAGTAAGTGAAGGAGTGAGCCAATGAATGAGTGAGTAAGCGAATAAGCAAGCAAGTGAACAAGTGAGCGAAAAAGCGAGTGAAGAAATGGGTGAGTGAGCGAGCGAGAGAGCGAGTAAGCGAATGAGCAAGCGAGTGAACGAGTGAGCAAGAAAGCGAGTGAGCGAGGAAATTAATTGAGCGAGCGAGTGAGAGAATGAGCGAGTAAGCGAATGAGCAAGCGAGTGAGTGAGTGAGGAAATGAATTGAGTGAATGAGCGAGGAAATGAGCGAGCGAGTGAGGGAATAAGTGAATGACTGAGCGAGCGAGCGAGTGATCGAGCGAATGAGGGAACGAGTGAGTGATAGAGTGAGGGAATGTACAAGCGAGTAAGTGAGGGAGTAAGTAAGCGAGCGAGCAAGCGAGTGAGTAAGCGAGCGATCAAGCGAATGAACAAGCGAACGAATAAGCGAATGAACAAGCGAACGAGTAAACGAGTGAACGAGCAAGCTGACGAGTGAACGAGCAAGCTGACGAGCGAGCGAGCGAGGCGGGGAAACCGGTCCCAGCGCCTGTTTACACGTTCCCTCGGGGCCGCTGTGTCTGCCTGTGTGCCCGAGCTTGTAATGACTTTCCAAGATGTGCTTAGAAATGCTTTTCTGTCTCCGCCTTCGTGCTTCTTTTTGCTTGTGCTTGTACTTGTGCTTGTGTTGGGTCGCGTTTTCTTTGCTTTTTTTTTTTTTTTTGGGGGGGGGGAAGGGAGGGGTTTGTTCTCGTGTTGGCTTTGTTATGTTTTGCATCTAGTTTTTGTCCTCTCTCCGTTTTTTTTTTTTTTTTTTTTTTTTTACGTATTTTTTGCTTTTAACTGTTTTATTTAGTTTTTTTTTATTTTCTTCTTAAATTCGATCTTTCTTTTTTTTTATTCCTCTTTTCCTCTTTCTCTCTCTCTCTCACTCACTCACTCACTCCTCACTCACTCATATCACTCACTCACTCACTCTCTCTCTCTCTCTCTCTCTCTCTCTCTCTCTCTCTCTCTCTCTCTCTCTCTCTCTCTCTCTCTCTCTCTCTCTCTCTCTCTCTCTCTCTCTCTCTCTCTAAGCTCAATGTTGCTAGGTAGATAGAGGAGAGGGACGAGGGATGGAGGAGAGGAGAGAGAGAGAGAGAGAGAGAGAGAGAGAGAGAGAGAGAGAGAGAGAGAGAGAGAGAAAGAGAGAAAGAAAGAGTGGAAAGCGAAAAGAGAAAATGGAAACAAAAGGAAGAAGGAGGAAAGAAATGGG
>NC_091558.1:42573072-42575572 GCF_042767895.1 Penaeus vannamei | reverse complement strand
ACACACACACACACACACACACACACACACACACACACACACACACACACACACACACACACACACACACACACACACACACACACACACACACACACACACACACACACACACACACACACACACACACACACACACACACACACACACACACACACACACACCCTCACCACACACACACACACCCTCCCTCCCTCCCTCCCTCCACACCCCCACCTCTACGTCTGTCATCTACCTTTGTCCCCCACCCCCTCCTCCAACACCAATCTCCCTCCTCCTCCAGCCCCCTCCCCCCTCCCACCACCACCCACCCACCCCCTCCTCCCTCCCTCCCTCCAACCCCCTCCCCCTCCACCACCACCGTCCCCTCCTCCCCACCCACCCCCTCCGACCCCCTCCTCTAACCCCCACCTCCCTCTAACCCTCTACACCCTTCCACCTCCACCACCCCACCCTCCTCCAACCCCCCTCCTCCAACACCCCACCCCCTCCACCAACCCCACCCTCCCTCCTTCCACCACCCCCCTCCCTCCTCCTCAACCCTCCTCCCTCCTCCCCCATTCCACCACCCTCCCTCCTCCAACCCCTCCCCCTCCCTCCAACCCCCCGTCCCCCCCCTCCACCCTCCTCCTCCAACCCCTCCTCCCCTGTCCCCTCCTACCCCCCACCCTCCCTCCAACCCCCTCCCCCTTCCACCCCCTCCAACCCCCTCCAACCCCCTCCAACCCCCTCCTCCACCAACCCCCCCACCAACCCCCCCACCTGAGGCCTAACACAAACATGTCGGGGAGGCGGCAACAAAGAACGCGGTTGTCCTGGGCCTTGTGAGAGGGTGTTTGTGTTCCCCCGACACTGCCTACCTACACCCGGTGGCGGCGGAGGTGGTTCTCTTCTGTTCTTCTCTTCTCTCGTCTTCTGTTCTCTTCTGTTCTTCTCTTCTTTCGTCTTCTGTTCTCTTCTCGTTGTCTGTTCTTCTGTTCTTTCGTCTTCTGTTCTCCTGTTCTTTCGTCTTCTGTTCTCTTCTTTCGTTCTCTGTTCTCTATTCTCTTCTCGTTGTCTGTTCTTCTTTCGTCCTCTGTTCTCATATGTTCTTCTCTGTTCTCTGTTCTCTGTTCTCTCGTTTCTGTTCTCTTCTCGTTGTTTGTTCTTCTTTCGTCCTCTGTTCTTCTCGTTCCCTGGTCTCTTTTCGTCCCCTTTTCTCCTCTCGTTCTCTGTCCTTCTCTCGTTCTCTCTCCCTTATTCTCTTTTCGTCCACGCTTCTCCTGGCTTTTCTACTCTTTCTGCCGTTCGCACTTCTTCCTCTTGTCCTCTCTCCTCTCTTTTCCTCTTGGCGTCTCGTAACCTCTCGGCCTCTCTCCTCTCTCCTCTCTCCTCGTCTCGTCCTCTTTATTCGTTTTCTTGCCTCACTCATCTCACCCCTCTCCCCTTTCCCCTCTCATTTGCATTCCTCTCGCCTTTTCCCTCTCACCAGTCTCTTCTTTCTTCTCTCCTTTTCCTTTCTCATCCTTTCACCCCTCTCCCTTTTCCTCCTCTTGTCATCTCTCCTCTCCCCCTCTTCTTTTCCCTCTCACCAGTCTCTTCGCTTCTCTTTGTCTCTCTTTTCCTCTCGCCCTCTCTCCTCTCACCCTTTCGCCCCTTCTCGCCTTCTCTTCCTTCTCTGTCTCTCTTTCCTCTCGTCTTCTCTTCTCTCACTTGCTCTCTCATCCCCTTGTTTCGTTACGCCTCCCTCCGGTTCTCTGTCCCTCTTTTTCTCTCTCGCCCTCTCTCCTCCTCTCACTTGCCCCCTTCCTTACTCGCTCCTCCCCTCTCCCACCCTCTCTTTTCCTGGCGTCTCTCTTCTCATCCCCCTCTTCTCCTTCCGCCTGCTTTCTTCCTCTCGCCCTTTCTCCTCCTTTTACCCCCTCCTCTCTTCTCGGCCCTCCCCCCCACCCTCTCATCTCTCTCCCTCTCTCCCTCTCTTGTCCTCTCTTTTCTTCTCGTGTTTTCTCTCTCTTTGCGTTTCTTTATCCCCCTAAATCAATATATCGGTTTATGTTATACTTACCTACCTATCTATGGATATATCTATCCATCTATCTCCCTCTCTATCTATCTATCTATCTCCCTCTCTATCTATCTATCTCCCTCTCTATCTATCTATCTCCCTCTCTATCTATCTATCTATCTCCCTCTCTATCTATCTATCTATCTCCCTCTCTATCTATCTATCTATCTCCCTCTCTATCTATCTATCTATCTCCCTCTCTATCTATCTATCTATCTCCCTCTCTATCTATCTATCTATCTCCCTCTCTATCTATCTATCTATCTCCCTCTCTATCTATCTATCTATCTCCCTCTCTATCTATCTATCTATCTCCCTCTCTATCTATCTATCTATCTCCCTCTCTATCTATCTATCTATCTATTTCCCTCTCTATCTATCTATCTATCTCCCTCTCTATCTATCTATCTATCTCCCTCTCTATCTATCTATCTATCTATCTCCCTCTATCTATCT
>NC_091558.1:42558072-42565572 GCF_042767895.1 Penaeus vannamei | reverse complement strand
TATGTGTGTAGTTATTTTAGTGTACATGATGTGTATGTGTGTAGATAATGTAGTGTACATGATGTGTATATGTTTTGTTAATTTAGTGTGCATGATGTGTATGTGTAGTTATTTTAGTGTACATGATGTGTATGTGTGTATTTAATTTTATGCACATGATGTGTATGTGTGTAGATATTTTAGTGTACATGATGTGTATGTTAGTAGATAATATAGTGTACATGATGTGTATATGTTTTGTTAATTTAGTGTACATGATGTGTATGTGTGTAGTTTTTTTTTTTTTTTTAGTTTACATGACGTGTATGTTAGTAGATAATATAGTGTACATGATGTGTATCTATGTAGTTGTGTATTTATGTGTTATGTGCGTGTCCATGTCTGGGTGGATACAGGTGTCAGGGCAGAGGAGGCGGCTTCTAACATGACCATTTTAAGGCGCTAGATTTACCTTTGACCCGAAAGTGTGACGGAGACACTCCCTCCCCCCCTACCCCCTCCCCTTTTGATCCTTTCGCCTTTCGTCCTTATCCTAATTTCTTCGTCCCTTCCCCTTTCTTCCGGTATTTTTTCCTTCCTTTCTCTCTTTCTTCCTTTTTTTCGTTCTTTATTTCACCCTTTGCCCCTTTTCTTCCTTTTTTTTCCTTTTCTCTCTTCCTTTCTTCATTTGATCATTTTATCCCTCTCTTCTTTTCCCCCTTTCTTACTTTTACCCCCTTTCTTCTTCTCCCTTTCTTCCTTCTCGCCCTTTATTTCACGCTTTGCCCCTTTTCCTCTTTTCTTCCTTTTCTCTCTTCCTTCCTTTCTTCCTTTCATCATTTTATCCCTCTCTTCCTTTTACCCCTTTCTTCCTTTTACCCCCTTTCTTCCATTTTCCCTTTCCTCCTTTTACTCCCATTCTACCTACTCTACCCCCCCCTTCCTGATAAAGATAATTGCAGTGTCCTAATTACGTGAGACAGACACCTGTGAACACCTGTAAACTCACCTTCTTCGGTATGTGGGCGTCGTTTTGTCTTCGCTGACACGCCCACCTGGTCTTGGCATCTGTCGTTACAGGTCATGTGAGCAGGTCGTGTGATAGGTCATTTGGGAGGTCAAGTTTGGGTTCATTTATTCGTGTCTTTTCTTGGGGTTCCTCTCTTTTAGATATATATATATATATTTTTCTTTTCTCTTCCTCTCTTTTATATTGTTTTTACTTTTCTCTTCCTCTCTCATTGTTGTTGTTTTTTCATTTCTCTCTATCTCTCTCTCTCTTTTTCTGTTTTTACTCTTATCTTCGAGAGTTTGAAGGGTCAGGTATGGACCACTGAAAAAAATGGAGAAAAATAGGCATGGTACTGTTTATGATTATGGTATTGCTGAGACATCAAATATGGACAAGCCTTATAAAGTTTTTTTAGGGGCTGTTTCGGAGACAGCAGGTTGCACTGAGCAGGCTATGCGAAGGATACTTTTATACATTATGTACAGGATGCACTCTCCCTCTCGCCTCTCCTCTTCTCTCCTCTCCTGTCCTTCCCCTTTCCTCTGCTCTCTACCTTCCCCTCTCCTCTCCTCTCTACCTTTCTCTCCTCTCCTCTCCTCTGCTCCCCTCCTGTCCTTTCCTCTCCTACCTTCCGCTCTCCTCCCCTCTCCTCTCCTGTCCTGTCCTTTCCTCTCCTCTCCTCCTCTCTCCTCTCCTCTCCTCCCTCCCTTCCCTCTCTTCTCCTCTCCTCCTTCCTTCTCCTCTCCTCCTTCCCCTCCTCTCCTCCCCTCCCCTCCCTCCCTTCCTCTCCCTCCCTCTCCTCCTCCCCTCCCCTCTTCCCCCCCATTTCTAATGATGATGGACGTCACCAATGATAGCAATATCAAGAACAACAGTAATAATGATAATGATGACATAATAACACTACTCCTGATAACAATAATCACGATGATAATGATATTCACACAAATTATGCTAATGATAATAACCATAACAACAACAATAGACTTGCATGTGTCACGCCCACTCAGAGGATGACGTAAGGTCCATTATACCTAATGAATATAAAGAAGAGTTATGTTTAAAAGATATATTTTTGGCAGTTATTGCACTCTGGAAGTCGCCCTTAATGCCTTGTCTGTAGCACTATCTTGCTCCTCTGTCTTCTTTTGGGGACGTGGTGGATGTCTCGTAACACATGACTGGTGTGTGTTACGAGTGGTTCTGGGTGTTACTTACGAGTGGTTCTGGGTGTGTTATGAGTGGTTCTGGGTGTGTTACGAGTGGTTCTGGGTGTGTTTTACGAGTGGTTCTGAGTGTGTTACGAGTGGTCCTGGGGGTAAGTGACGAGTGGTTCTGGGTGTGTTACTTACGAGTGGTTCTGGGTGTGTTACTTACGAGTGGTTCTGGGTGTGTTACTTACGAGTGGTTCTGGGTGTGTTGCCATGAGTGGTGCTGGGTGTGTTACTTACGAGTGGTTCTGGGTGTGTTACTTACGAGTGGTTCTGGGTGTTACTTACGAGTGGTTCTGGGTGTGTTACAAGTGGTTCTGGGTGTGTTTTACGAGTGGTTCTGAGTGTGTTACGAGTGGTCCTGGGGGTAAGTTACATTGTGTAGTGTTACTAGGGTGTAAGTTACATTTACGAGTGGTTCTGTGGGTGTGTTACTGTTTACGAGTGGTTCTGGGTGTGTTACTTACGAGTGGTTCTGGGTGTGTTACTTACGAGTGGTTCTGGGTGTGTTACTTACGAGTGGTTCTGGGTGTGTTACTTACGAGTGGTTCTGGGTGTGTTACTTACGAGTGGTTCTGGGTGTTACTTACGAGTGGTTCTGGGTGTGTTACAAGTGGTTCTGGGTGTGTTACGAATGGTTCTGGGTGCTGCATTATGCTGTGTTACGAGTGGTTCTGCGTGTTATGTAGTGTTACGAGTGGTTCTGCCTGTTACATTGTGTAGTGTTACCAGGGCTTCTGCGTGTTACATTATGTTGTGTTACGAGTGGTTCTTTGTGTTATGTAGTGTTACGAGTGGTTCTGCCTGTTACATTGTGTAGTGTTACGAGTGATTCTGGGTGTTATGTAGTGTTATGAGTGGTTCTGGGTGTTATGTAGTGTTACGAGTGGTTCTGCGTGTTACATTATGTAGTGTTACGAGTGGTTCTGCGTGTTATGTAGTGTTACGAGTGGTTCTGCGTGTTATGTAGTGTTACGAGTGGTTCTGCGTGTTATGTAGTGTTACGAGTGGTTCCCATGGGAGGTAGGCAGCCACATGTTACAGTAATTCATGAGCAGGTGAAAAGTCATGTTACGAAATTGGTTCTGCGTGTTATGTAGTGTTACGAGTGGTTGTGCTTGTTATGTAGTGTTACGAGTGGTTCTGCGTGTTATGTAGTATTACGAGTGGCTCTGCATGTTGCATTATGTTGTGTTACGAGTGGTTCTGCGTGTTATATAGTGTTACGAGTGCTTCTTCGTGTTACATTATGTAGTGTTACGAGTGATTCTGCGTGTTGCATTGTGTAGTGTTATGAGTGGTTCTGGGTGTTACATTTTGTTGTGTTACGGGGGTTCTGCGTGTTATGTAGTATTATGAGTGGTTCTGTATGTTACATTAAGTTGTGTTACGGGTGATTCTACGTGTTACATTATGTTGTGTTACAAGTGGTTCTGCGTGTTACATTATGTTGTGTTACAAGTGGTTATGTGTGTTACATTATGTTGTGTTACTCAGTGATGGTGTTACATAGTGCTTGTGTCACTGGGTATTTACTGTTACTTGATGTCGTTTTGTATTTGATGACTCACTGCATGTGACTTCGTGGTGGGTGTTCCTTGGTGTTAAATAGTGCCTGTGTTACGTTGTGTTTAGTTCTTTGTGTTACACTCGGGGTCGGAAAGTTGTTTATATGGAGAATTTATTTCAATCGTTTCTGTTTTATTTTATGTCTTGTGTTTGTCTATTTTATATATGTATTTTATTCAGTTGTTTATAATTTCTGATGCATCATATTTTTTTATGTATCTGTTTATTTTTCTTTATCATTTTATATTTCCTCGGTTGAATATTTATTACACGAAGGGTCCCTTTGGTGCAATGGCGGCCGGCGTTCGAGAGAGAAAAAAAATACGCATATATATCATTTACGGTTGTTCCTTTGTCGAACGTGACGCCCAGAGATTGAAGAGGGCTAGTTATTATTATGTTCTTATTTATATCCCCCATAGGGTGATTTAAGAGTGTGTTTAAGGGTGTGCAGCCAGACCAAAGGGTGTAATTGCAGGGCTAGCGGAGACCCCTGTAAGGCTATCAGGTCCCTCGCTTTGGGTGTTCGTGTATGGGGGTTCGCGTAGTGTGACGTCATCGATGTGAGGGGATCGGGGTTACGAGATTTGGGGATATTTTGTGTGTGTGTGTGTGCGGGCGTGAGGGCGTGTGACTGTGTGCGGGGTGGGGGTGGGGAGGGGGCGGGTATTTGTGTTTTTGAAGGAAGTACGTTTGTGTGTGTGTGTGTGTGTGTGTGTGTGTGTGTGTGTGTGTGTGTGTGTGTGTATGTGTGAGTGAGTGCGCGCATGTATTGTGTGTCGGTTGAGAGAGAGAGAGAGAGAGAGAAAACGAGAGAGAGAGAGAGAGAGAGAGAGAGAGAAAGAGAGAGAGAAAGAAAGAAAGAAAGAAAGAAAGAAAGAAAGAAAGAAAGAAGAAAGAAAGAAAGAAGAAAGAAAGAAAGAAAGAGAGAGAGAAAACGAGAGAGAGAGAGAGAGAGAGAGAGAGAGAGAGAGAGAGAGAGAGAGAGAGAGAGAGAGAGAGAGAGAGAGAGAGAGAGAGAGAGAGAGAAAGAAAAGAGAGAGAGACAGAGAGAAAGAGAAAGAAAAAGAAAGAAAGAAAGAGAAAAACAAAGAGAGAGAGAGAAAGAAAGAAAGAGAAAAAGAGAGAGAGCGAGAGAGAGAGAGATCCCACACAATCTCTTACACATTTTCCACCTTAGCGTCCACCACACCCCTACCCAGATCGCCTGTTCCCACGGATCCACTTCCCTCCACTCCTCGCCAAATATCTAATAACACCCCCTTCCCCCCCCCCTTTTCCGCATACCCCTTTCGTTCCTCCATATTTCATTATCTCTTGTCCCTCCTCCCTCCTTCCCCCTTCCTCTTCCCTCTTACCTCCTCCATTTTCCTTCCTTCTTAGCTTCTTCCTCCTCCATTCTCCTTCCTTCTTAGCTTCCTTCCTCCTCCATTCTCCCTTCCTTCTTAGCTTCTTCCTTCTCCCTCCTTCCTCTACCCTCTTCTCACTCCACACCCCTTCCTCTCCCCCTCTCCTCCCTTTCCTCGTCCCCCCTCCTTCTCCCCATCCCCCTCATTCCTCCCCCTCCTCCCCCTCATTCCCCCCTCCCCCTCATCCCCCCCTCCTCCCCTCCTCCTCCCCCTCCTTCAGGTGAAGCACTTAAGAAAGCACTTGAGAAAGAGAGAGAGAGAGAGCGCCACGACCCGGTCTTGGGAGCCTGTGTTAGCGAGGCAGGAGATCGGCACTGACGTGTAGTGCGCGAGGCGGCGATAGCGAGAACTTTTGCACTCGAGATAAACAACCATATTTATGCGGCGCTGATCACTGGCAATGTGCGGCGCGGCTGGTGTGTAAATTTCTGAGGAGTTTTAAGAGGCGGTGGGGGTGGAGGGGGAGGTGGAGGAGGTGGAGGAGGGGGAGGAGGAGGAGGAGGAGGTGGTGGTGGAGGAGGGGGAGGGGGAGGGGGAGGGGGAAGGGGAAGGAGGTGGGGGGGAAGGAGTGGTGGTGAGGAGGAGGAGTAGAGGTGGAGAAGAGGAGAAGGAGAAGAGAAGGGAGAAGGGGCGGGGTTGGTGGTGGAGGTGAATGAAGAAGAAGGAGGAGGAGGAGGAGAGAAAGAGAATGAAGAAGGGGGATGAGAGGATTGGGTATTTGGGTAGAGATATGGGTAGGATGGGAGGATAGGGGAAGGGAAAGGGGGAGGATAGAATGAGGGAAGAGTTTGAGAGGGGGATAAAATTAGGATATGGGACGATAAGGGTTGATGATGGTGGTGGTTGAGAGTGTGAGTAAACCTAGTTATTATGAGAAGAGAAATTGGTGATGAATTTAGGCTGTTGTTGGTTTGGGTTTTTCTTTTCCTCTTTCTCTTCTTTCTTACTTTGATCTCTTCTTGTCTCTGGCTGTCTATCTGTTTGCCCCCCCCCCCTCTCTCTCTCTCTCTCTCTCTCTCTCTCTCTCTCCCTCTCTCTCTCTCTCTCTCTCTCTCTCTCTCTCTCTCTCCCTCACTTTCTCTTTCTCTTTCTTTCTCTCTCTCTGTTTCTCTCTCTCTCTCTCTCTGTTTCTCTCTCTCTCTCTCTCTCTCTCTCTCTCTCTCTCTCTTTCTCTCTCTCTCTCTCTCTCTCTCTCTCTCTCTCTCTCTCTCTCTCTCTCTCTCCACTCACTCTCTCACTCACTCACTCACTCACTCACTCACTCACTCACTCACCGCTCACTCACTCACTCTATCTATCTATTTATCTATCTATCTTTTCTCTCTCCCTCCTTCTCTCATCTCTTTCTCTCCCCCACTCTCTCTCTCTCTCGCTCTCTTTCTCTCTCTTTCTCTCTTTCTCTCTTCCCTTTCTCTTTCTCTTATCTCTCCTCTCTCTCACTTTTTCTCCACCCTCTCTCTTTCTATCTCATCTCTCTCTCTTTCTTTCTCCCCTCTCTTTTTCTCCTGATATAATCCTATAAGATATTATCGAGAAATAACGGTATTATTTTACAGTAGTGATATTTTATTACGTTATGATTCTATGTTCGTTTGATACTTTAAGAATATGTTATTATAACATCACCTATAAATCCTTCAGAATTATCAACCTATCTGATGCCTTTTTCATCAAAATGAAAACTTTTTTTTCGTTACTTCTCTCTCCATCGTCAGAATCTTTTCCGAGTAAAAGTCTATCCTAAGATTTTCTGGTGTGATGCAAATATGAAAATGAGTTGAAATATCATGTTCTTCATTTACTGATGTGATGCAAATATGAAGATGAATTGAAATCTCATGTTTTACATTTTATGATGTGATGCAAGTATGAAGAATAATTGAAAATAATTTTTTTTTTACATTTTCTGATGTGATGCAAATATGAAGATGAATTGAAATCTCATTTTCTACATTTTCTGGTGTGACGCAAATATGAAGAATTGAAATCTCATTTTCTTAATTTTCTTATGTGACGCAAATATGAAGATGAATTAAATCTCATTTTCTTCATTTTCTCTCCCACAGCAACACTACCTAATGAAGTACGGCTACCTGCCCATGTCGGATATGGAGACCGGAAATCTGAGGACGGAGGACCAGCTCAGGGACGCCATCCGAACTATGCAGGTCAGTGGACAAGGACGTCTATGTTTTCTGCATTTTTAAAGAAAGGAGGTGATAGCGCACACAGACACACACACTCACACACACTCTTGCACTTGCGGACATCTACACTCGCGCGCTCTCTTCCCTTTACACACACGCACACTTATATCGTA
>NC_091558.1:42495697-42498197 GCF_042767895.1 Penaeus vannamei | reverse complement strand
CAGAGACAGAGACAGAGAGACAGACAGACAGACAGACAGAGACAGAGACAGAGACAGAGAGAGAGGGAGAGACTGAGAGAGAGAAGAAAGGGGTTAGAGAGAGAGAAAAGAGAGAGACAGAGAGAAAGAGAGAAAGAGAAAGAGAAAGAGAGAAAGAGAGAGAGAGAGAGAGAGAGAGAGAGACAGAGAGAGAGAGAGAGAGAGAGAGAGAGGGAGAGAGAGAGAGAGAGAGAGAGAGAGAGAGAGAGAGAGAGACAGATTAAGACGCATAAACAGTGAAAAAGTAGTAGAAACAGAGTAAACATGACAACCCATTACATCAGCGTGGGCATTGACATGGGTGGGGCGTGGGGAGGAAGGAGGAGAAAGAGATGAAGAAGAAGGAAAGGGAGAAGAAGGAGGGAGAGGAAGATGAGGATAAGGAAGAGGAGGAGGAGGAGAAAGAGGAAGAGGAAGATGAGAAGAAGAAAAGGGAGAAGATGGAGGAAAATGAGGAGAACGAAGAGGGAGAAGGAGAATGAGGAAGAGGAGAAGGAAAGGGAGAAAAGGGAGGAAGAGGAAGCATATCAGGAGCAACGGGGGCAGCCAGCGTGGGCGTGGGCGGGGAGCATAGCATAGCAGCGAGGGTTCGGGCGCTGCATCTGACGGCAAGTGTTAGTGAGAGGCAGCTGGCGGGGCGGGCGTGAGTCCTCCGATTGTTCACAAGCTCGCCACGGTGTTTAGAGACCCGCCCTCACCCCCCTCACCTCCCTCACCCCACGCCCATGCCCTCTTCTCCTCCACCTACGCCTTCCTCCCCCACCCACGCCCTCATCCCTCACTTCCCCCTCACCCTCATCCCTCACCTCCCCCTCGCCCTCATTCCCCATCCACGCCCTCATCCCTCACCTCCCCCTCGCCCTCATTCCCCATCCACGCCCTCGCCCTCATTCCCCATCCACGCCCTCATCCTCATCCCCCACCTTCCCCTCGTCCTCATCCCCTCCACGTCCTCCTCTCCCTCATCTCTTCCTCCTACAACCCCATCTCTCCGTTCTCTCTTTTATCGGCCTCATGCTCCACCTCCTCTTCCTCATCATCCTCACCACGCCCTTATCCTCTCGGTCCCTCGCCACGCCCTCGGTCCCTCACCCCTCGCCACGCCCTCGGTCCCTCACCCCTCGCCACGCCCTCGGTCCCTCACCCCTCGCCACGCCCCCCGTCCCTCACCCCTCGCCACGCCCCCCGTCCCTCACCCCTCACCACGCCCTCGATCCCTCACCCCTCGCCACGCCCTCCCTTAGAGTGTGAGGGAAGAAGTTTGTCCTCATCTTTCAGGAATTCAATTACGATTGGAATATCCAGATGAGGAGCCGAAGTCCTCACTCGTCTGAGGTCAAAGGTCAGGAGCACCGTCTCGTTGAAATCTCTATTGACCTAGGAAGGCCACGGGAAACTGGGCAGCTTTTCCCTGGTCAGTTCATGTCTTGAAGTGTCACAGAAGGATAAAATTAGTGTTAGGGGTAGGATGACGTGAAGACATGATGGGTATCTTGTATTAGGAAAGATCAGTATAGAAGAAAGTTATGAGGGAAAGAGAGATGCTTTCAATACCATGAGGAATAGATGAAGAATATATAACTATTTCTCATTTTTTAATTGTTTTCGTATAATTGCAGATGGTGGGTAAGGTTTAATATTCTTTTATTGATTTTTTTTTTTTTTATATACAGCATTTAAAAGATTTTTTTTCAATGAAACAGAAAGTACCCGAGAATTAGTTAATTAGTTAATTCTATCACTTGTGTACTTTAATGGTAAAGGGGATCAAATGACAAACATCTTATTAATGTGAAACGTAGATGTCGATCGATCATACTTCAAAATAAATCAAATTAATGGATAATGAAAAGATAGATTAATAGATAATGGATGGATAAGTTGATAGATAATGAATAGATAAATTGATAAGGGAAGAGATATATCGCGATAAGATTTGGGATCTTTAGTAGGTATACGTCGGCGTACCTGATTTTTTTTTCCCTTTTTTCTCAAAATTATTTTTTTTCCTCTATAAAATGCGAAGTTTGGGAATAGGCAATTATGGATAGATATACTGGTATTTTTGACATATTTGGTTCGAATTTTTATTTCTTTTGATTTTTCTCTTAGAGACAACTACACGTGCAGATATCACTCATTAGTGCAATTAATTAAATTGATAAAAATAAGAAGATAAACCGATTTTCTGAAAGTTATGCAGGAAGAGGATGAAAAACAAATTATGCATAACAGATAATTTGTCGATATTTTCCTACTTTCGGGATAAAAATAATTACGAAGCAAATCAATTGATTGAATCAGAAACGAAAATTTTAGAACATGAACTAATTCCAAAACGAATTAAATAGAACCACGAATCTGGAAATAGAATGTGGATTATTTACGTGTTTATTCGGGTCACGTGGTGTTATTTTGCAGGATAAAAAAAAAAGAAAAAAAAATATACACGTCATCCCAA
>NC_091558.1:42458197-42485697 GCF_042767895.1 Penaeus vannamei | reverse complement strand
TCTCGATGACGAAGGCGGCGACGAAGAGAGGACGGCGATGATGAGGATGACTGTGGGATCTCGAGGGAAAACATCCTGGTGCGACTCGATAGATGGTGGTCGTGACTCGCTTCCTGTCCTGGACGCGTGGAGTCGACTTTTTTTCTTCTTCTTCTTGATCTTCTTATTTTCTTCTTCTTCTCATCATCATCATCTTCTTCTTCTTCTTTTCGTCTTCTTTTTTTCTACTTCTCCTTCTACTCATCATCTTCTCATCTTCTTCTTCTTCTCATCTTCTTCTTTTTGATCTTCTTCTTTTTGATCTTCTTCTTTTTGATCTTCTTCTTCTTCTCCTTTTTCTTTCTTTCTTTCTTTCTTTCTTTCTTTCTTTCATTCTTTTTCTTTTTTGGGCGAGGAAAGTGTTGAGGTTCTCTGGCTTTTTCTGTATTTTGATTTATTTTTGTTTTTTGTTTTGTTTTATCAGAATTTATGTATTTATCTTTTTTCTGTATTTTGATTTATTTTTTATAAGCTTTTATTTATTTATCATTTGTCTGTATTTTTTTTATTAGCTTTTATTTATTTATCCTTTTTCTTTATTTTTTTCATTTTATTGTATTTTATTAGCTTTTATTTGTTTGTTTATTTTTAAGGAGAGTAAAGCTTGATTTTGGCGGGAATATTGGTCATTTTAGGGTGACTGAATCCATGTAATAGGCTTTTAATTAATCAGATTTTATGCATTTACCTCTATTTTTTAAGGACAGGTGGGCTTTATTATGGCAGGAATTATATATCTTCCCGAGGTGACTGAATTCGTGACATAGGCCTATCCCGATGCCACTTATTATTTACCTATTAAGGCCAGATGAGCTTTATTATGGATCGAATTAAATATCTTCTTGGGGCTGACTGAATACGTATCATAGGCCTATCCCAATACGATTTATTATTTACCAGATAAGCTTTATTATGGATCGAATTAAATATCTTCTTGGGGGTGACTAAATTCGTGACATAGGCCTATCTCGATACATTTTATTATTTACCTATTAAGGCCAGATAAGCTTTATTATGGATCGAATTAAATTTCATCCCGAGGTGACTGAAATCGTGACATAGGCCTATCCCGATACCATTTATTATTTACCAGTTAAGCTTTATTATGGTTTGAATTTAATATCTTCCCGAGGTGACTGAATTCGTGACATAGGTCTATTCCGATGCCACTTATTATTTACCTATTAAGGCCAGATAAGCTTTATTATGGATCGAAATAAATATCTTCTTGGGGCTGACTAAATTCGTGACATAGGCCTATCTCGATACATTTTATTTATTTACCTATTAAGGGCAGATAAGCTTTATTACAGCAGGAATTAAATATTTCCTCGGGGTGACTGAATTCGTGACATAGGCCTATCCCAATACCATTTATTATTTACCAGATGAGCTTTATTATGGCTTGAATTTGATATTTCCTCGGGGTGACTGAAATCGTAACATAGGCCTATCCCAATACCATTTATTATTTACCAGATCCAGATAAGCTTTAATATGGCCTGAATTAAATATTTCCTCAGGATGACTGAAATCGTGACATAGGCCTATCCCGATACCAAATATAGGCAACGGATGAATTCCAGAACGACCATGAACTATATTTCCTCTCGGCTGAAGGCACTGACGAAGAAAACATGGCGGCGTCTTTGTCCTTCATTTTGTACGATAAGAAATGAAATAAAAAAATCTTGGGTGGAATTAAGTCATCACTGGATAGAAATGATTCATGATTGATTGGATTTGAAGGTTGGATTGGTTGGAAATGAAACGTAATGGAATGGAAATGAAGCATAATAATCGAGTGGAAATATATTGTAATAATCGGATGGAAATAAATTGTAATCGAATTTGACTAAATCTTAATCGATTGGAAGTAAATGTTAATCGAACGGAAATAAAGCATAATACAGTGGAAATATATCTTAATAAAATTAAAATCAATCATAATACAATGGAAAGAAGTCATAATACGCTGGAGATAAATCATATTCGAATTTAGATCAACCATGATCGAATGGAAATGAATCAAAATTAAGTGGAGGTAAATCATAATAAAATGGAAATGAATCATCATCGAATGGAAATAAATCATAATAACGGAATTTAATCATAATCGAATGGAAATAAATCATAAATACGGAATTTAATCATAATCGAATGGAAATAATTCATAAGCGAAGGGAATGTAATCATCATCGAATGGAAATAATTCGTAATAATTGAGGTATGCTGAAGGTATGCTGAAGGGCGACAGACAAGACCACATAGAAGAGAACGAGATATGCTGAAGGGTGTTAGACAAGACCATTTAGACAGAAGAGAACGAGGTATGCTGAAAGGCGCCGGACAAGACCACATAGAAGAGAAGGAGGTATGCTGAAGGGCGACAGACAAGACCATTTAGAAGAGAAGGAGGTATGCTGAAGGGCGACAGACAAGACCACATAGAAGAGAACGAGATATGCTGAAGGGTGTTAGACAAGACCATTTAGACAGAAGAGAACGAGGTATGCTGAAAGGCGCCGGACAAGACCACATAGAAGAGAAGGAGGTATGCTGAAGGGCGACAGACAAGACCATTTAGAAGAGAAGGAGGTATGCTGAAGGGCGACAGACAAGACCACATAGAAGAACGAGATATGCTGAAGGGTGTTAGACAAGACCATTTAGACAGAAGAGAACGAGGTATGCTGAAAGGCGCCGGACAAGACCACATAGAAGAGAAGGAGGTATGCTGAAGGGCGACAGACAAGACCATTTAGAAGAGAAGGAGGTATGCTGAAGGGCGACAGACAAGACCACATAGAAGAGAACGAGATATGCTGAAGGGTGTTAGACAAGACCATTTAGACAGAAGAGAACGAGGTATGCTGAAAGGCGCCGGACAAGACCACATAGAAGAGAAGGAGGTATGCTGAAGGGCGACAGACAAGACCATTTAGAAGAGAAGGAGGTATGCTGAAGGGCGACAGAGAGACGTTCACATAGAAGAGAACGAGATATGCTGAAGGGTGTTAGACAAGACCATTTAGACAGAAGAGAACGAGGTATGCTGAAAGGCGCCGGACAAGACCACATAGAAGAGAAGGAGGTATGCTGAAGGGCGACAGACAAGACCATTTAGAAGAGAAGGAGGTATGCTGAAGGGCGACAGACAAGACCACATAGAAGAGGAGGTATGATAAAAATATGCTGAAGAGTGACAGACAAAACCACATAGAAGAGAACGAGGTATGCTGAAGGGCGACGAGACAAGACGACATAGAAGAGGAGGAGGTATGCTCAAGATATGCTGAAGAGTGACAGACAAGACCAACGGAAGAGAACTAGGTATGCTGAAAGGCGACAGACAAGACCACATAGACAGAAGAGAACGAGATATGCTGACCGGCTACCAAGACACGCCTGCCTTCGTCCACACTGATGCGGATGAAGAGAAGAAATGTTTTCTCCAGCGTCGGATAGAACCGGACGAGGAATATGACGACTAATAAACTTCTCTCTCTACGCTTCTACGCATTGGGTGATGGGGTTATGGGGTTGATGTTGGTGGTGGTGTTGGTGGTGTTGATGGTGGTGGGTGGTGTCGAGGTGGTGGGTGGTGTCGAGGTGGTGTTGGTGGTGTTGATGGTGTTGGTGGTGGTGTCGAGGTGGTGGGTGGTGTTGAGGTGGTGGGTGGTGTTGATGGTGGTGGGAGGTGTCGAGGTGGTGGGTGGTGTCGAGGTGGTGTTGGTGGTGTTGATGGTGTTGGTGGTGGTGTCGAGGTGGTGGGTGGTGTCGAGTGGTGTTGGTGGTGATGGTGTTGGTGGTGGTGTCGAGGTGGTGGGTGGTGTCGAGGTGGTGTTGGTGGTGTTGATGGTGGTGGGTGGTGTCGAGGTGGTGGGTGGTGTCGAGGTGGTGTTGGTGGTGTTGATGGTGGTGGGTGGTGTCGAGGTGGTGGGTGGTGTCAATTGGTGTTGGTGGTGTTGATGGTGTTGGTGGTGGTGTCGAGGTGGTGGGTGGTGTCGAGGTGGTGTTGATGGTGTTGGTGGTGGTGTCGAGGTGGTGTTGGTGGTGTTGATGGTGGTGGGTGGTGTCGAGGGGGTGGGTGGTGTCGGGGTGGTGGGTGGTGTCGAGGTGGTGTTGGTGGTGTTGATGGTGTTGGTGGTGGTGTCGAGGTGGTGGGTGGTGTCGAGGTGGTGTTGGTGGTGTTGATGGTGGTGGGTGGTGTCGAGGTGGTGGGGTCGAGGTGGTGTTGGTGGTGTTGATGGTGTTGGTGGTGGTGTCGAGGTGGTGGGTGGTAGAGGTGGTGTTGGTGGTGTTGATGGTGTTGGTGGTGGTGTCGAGGTGGTGTTGGTGGTGTTGATGGTGGTGGGTGGTGTCGAGGTGGTGGGTGGTGTCGAGGTGGTGTTGTTGGTGTTGATGGTGTTGGTGGTGGTGTCGAGGTGGTGGGTGGTGTCGAGGTGGTGTTGGTGGTGTTGATGGTGGTGGGTGGTGTCGAGGTGGTGGGTGGTGTCGAGGTGGTGTTGGTGGTGTTGATGGTGTTGGTGGTGGTGTCGAGGTGGTGGGTGGTGTCGAGGTGGTGTTGGTGGTGTTGATGGTGGTGGGGGTGGTGTCGAGAGGGTGGTGGTGTCGAGTGGTGTTGGTGGTGTTGATGGTGTTGGTGGTGGTGTCGAGGTGGTGGGTGGTGTTGAGGTGGTGGGTGGTGTTGATGGTGGTGGGAGGTGTCGAGGTGGTGGGTGGTGTCGAGGTGGTGTTGGTGGTGTTGATGGTGTTGGTGGTGGTGTCGAGGTGGGTGGTGTCGAGGTGGTGTTGGTGGTGTTGATGGTGTCGAGGTGGTGGGTGGAAGTGTGGTGGTGGTGGCCTGTGTCTTTTTGGGGGGGTTGGTGGGTGGTGTTGAGGTGGTGGGTGGTGGTGGTGGCCTGTGTCTTTTATGGGGGGTTGGTGTTGGTGGTGGTGTCGAGGTGGTGGGTGGTGTCGAGGTGGTGGGTGGTGTCGAGGTGGTGGGTGGTGGTGGTCTGTGTCTTTTTTGGGGGGTTGGTGTTGATGGTTGAGGTGGTGGGTGTTGATGGGTGGTGGTGGCCTGTGTCTTTTTTGGGGGGTTGGTGTTGGTGGTATTGATGGTGTTGATGGTGTCGAGGTGGTTGGTAGAGGTGGGTGGTGTGTTTTTTTTTGGGGGGAGGGGGTGTGGGAGGGGATGTTGGGGTGGTGTGCTTGGGATGTATGTGCGTTCGTATGTATGTATGTTCTCCCTCTCCTCCCGCCTCTTCTCTCCTCTCGTTCCACTGTTTCTCCTCCTTTCTTCTATCGCCGAAGCGCAGACGAAGGCAATCCAGCAGCCGCGGATTTCTCGCCGCCCCCCCCTTCCCAATCATGAATTCCCCCTTCCCAATCATAAATTCCCCCCTTCCCAATCGCTGCAAATGTTCCCCCCCTTCCTGCAATCGCAAAATCTCTCCCCCCCTTCCCAACTGCTCAGGAATTCTCCCCTTCCGATGCATGACCCCGAGTGCAAATACCTCCCACTTCCCCTAATCAGGCAATATATTCTCCACCCCCATCCCAATCGCAAATCCCACACCCTTCCCAATCGCAAAAACCCTCTCCTCCCTCCTCCAATCGCAAAATGGTACTCCCCACCTTCCCAATCCCCAAATCCCCTTCCTGCAATCTTGCAAATACCCCCTTCCCAATCGCAAATACCCCCTTCCCAATCGCAAATATCCCCCCCCATTCCCTAATGGCAAAGTCCCCACTCTTCCCAATCACTGGAAAATACCCCCCTTCCCAATCGCAAATACCCCACCTTCCCAGTCGCCGAAATTCCCCCTCCCTTTCCAATCGCATAATCCTCCCCCCTTCCCAATCGCAAATCCCCCCATCCCAATCCGCAAAATCCACACCCCCTTCCCAATCGCAAATACTCCCCCCCCGATTGCTAAGATCGGACGCAGTCCTTTACAAACAGACCTAACATCCATTTTTGCGGATATCTCTCGCTTCGTTATATAAGGTTGCTTCGTGAGGTTTACAAGGAGGCTTAGGCTGGAATGGCATGCCTTTGGAGTCATGAGGTCTGGGAACCATATTTCCTCCCTCACACCCTCTCCTCCTCCCTCCTCTCCTCCCTCTCCTCCTCCCCACGTGTCCACCCCTTCTTCTTGTCCCCCACCCCGCTCTTGGACCTCTGCCACCCCACTTTCCATCCCGTTCCCTCGTGCTCACAATCCTAACCTCCCCCCCCTCCCTTGTCCCCATCTTCCTCCCACCTCTTCTTCTTCTTCGTTCCTTGTGTAAGACCTCCTTCTCCCCCTTCTACCCTTTTTTCCTCCCCCTCCTCCCCTGCCCCTTTCTCCCCTCCCTCTCCCCCCCTGCCCGCCCTTACCTCCCCTCCCCTGTTCCACCTCTCCCTCCCTCCTGCCCCTTCTACCTCCTCCCTCCTGCCCCCTTCTACCTCCCCCCCCCTCCCTCCTGCCCCCTCTTTCTCTACCTCCCTGCACTCTCCTACCACACCTTCTACCTTCCTCCCTCCCCCTGCCCCCTTCTACCTCCCTTCACCACCCCCATCCTCCACCTCCCCACTGCCCCTCTCCCCCTCTCCTCCTCCTCCTCTTCCCCTCACCCCCTGGAGCCGGGTATATAAGGAGCGTGATGCCCCTCGCAACGTCACACCAGCCCCGGCCGTCCCGAAGTGAGCACCCGCACACCCAGTTGTCTCTTTTACCTAAGTGTTTTTCGCCGACGCAGCGCCTTCAGGAGGAGCAGCAGCAGCAGGAGGAGGCGCCGACGAGGAGGATCCCCCGCGCTGCAGCCTCGCGTCCTTCGGGAGGGCGTGTGGGGGTGGTGGTAATCGTGGGCGGCGTTGGAGGGGCTGTGGGCGTTGGGGCGAGAGGGAGGAAGGCGGGCGGGCGGCGGCGTGGTGGTGGCAAAAGCTCGTGTTGGTGGTGGAGGGCGTGTGTTGGTGCCCAGGGACGGGCGGGCGCCATGGCGGAGGAACAGCGCCTCCTCGCCCTCCGCCTCCTTCGTCGCGGCGTCCTCCTCCCTCGCTCCACCTCGGCGCTCCTGGTCTGGAACGGAGGCTGAAGTGCGGGTGCAGGGCGGGGCCAAAGGAGGGAGGGAGAGAGGGAGAGAGGAGGAAGGAGGGAAGGAGAGAGAGGGACGGAAGAGCGGAGAAGGCCTCGCGCAAAACCCAGTCTTCGAGCGGGGTTTTTCGTCGCTGAGACTTCGCTGAGATCCCTCTGGTTTTCCTCTCCTTTCCCCTCTTCCTTCGCTCTTCCGTGGCGAGGAGGACGCCGCGCTATGACGTCAGCGTGGCCACCTTCAGGCGACCGCCGCCGCCGCCATCTCGGGCATCTCAGCGCCGCCTCCCTCTGCCCCGCCTCCCGCCCCTCCTGCGCATCTCCCTCCTCCCGCTTCCACGCCTCCTTCGCCGTCGTCTTCGTCGTCGTCGCCTCCCTCGCCGCCTCCGAGTCAGGTCGCTTCCCGAGTGTCCTTCGGGCGACCGACGCCTCCGCAGCGCCCAGCCTCGCCCTGCTCTCCGTGACACTTTCTTGTCTCGCACGCCTCGGGAGGATGACGTCACGCGCTCGCAAAGGTGCATGGGAACTTCTACTTCATCTCGGTCTTTCTCTCGTCTTTCCCCGCCTCTCCTTCTTCTCTTTCTTCTCCTGTCCAGATTATAGTGTTTCTCTCGACCTGTTAGTGTGTGTGTGTGAATGTGTATGTCTATATGTATATGTATATATGTATATATGTATATATGTATATATATATATATATATATATATATATATATATATATATATATATATATATATATATATATATGTATAGATATACTTATATGTAGACACATATGCATACTCAGGGCGGTGAATCTCGTAGGTGGTTCGCAGTTTAAGAAGCCTTATCGCCATCAGTGGCCTCTCCTGTCACCCCATCAGAAAGCTTTTTCCCCTCCACAAAGCCCCCACTCAGCCCGTGACAGCTTTCAGTTCCCTCTATTAAGTAAGAATAATACTCCCTCGCCCTCGCCGTGGTAAGCAGGCCATCGCCACTCGCCATTTCGTCTCGTTTTTCCCTGCATTCTGTGAGAAACTCGAGCTGGAGGGAAGGCCGTGGGGCATGCGAGAGCCGCAGGGCCGCAGGAGCTCTCGAGGCGGGCATCTCGAGTGGTGCTGGCATCAGAATTCTGTTGCCCCGCGCCTGGCCCTGGCACTCCGGCTCTCGCTTTGTTTGTTGTAGGATTAGGCTCTGGGTCGAGGGACGGCCTCTCGCTGCTGCGGCCTCTCGCTCTAGGACTTTTAAGGGATTTTTAAGTGTTCTGGGCTGGGATAAGTGGTGGTATGTCACTGGTATTATTGCTGGTATATATATATTTTTTTTTTCGGGCGTGTTTTTTTGTATTTCAGTTTTATTGTTATGAGTGGCGTCACTTGCCGTCTTTACGATTGTTATCATAATCATCTCATTAGTAATAGGTCTTCTTGTGTTGGGGTTGCTCTGTTTTTTTTTTATCATTTATTTGTTTCTATTTGATTTTTTAACATATGTGGCGTCGTCACACACACACACACACACACACACACACACACACACACACACACACACACACACACACACACACACACACACACACACACACACACACACACACACACTCACACGCACACGCACACCAAATCGCCTTCTATCTTGAGCTTTTTAACTCACTCGTTGCTGTGCGCCGGTCTGTAGGCTCGAGTGTACATACCATTGTGAATGTGGGCGTGAAGGTGAAGGGCGTGGCGTCGCCGTGGCCTAGGGGGGCGTTCCCATGGGCGTAGGGAGAAGAGGGAGATGAGGGAGAAGAGGGAGAAGCGGGAGGACCTGATCCAGGGTGACGTGACAACAGCTGTTAACCGCACTGGCCGTTGTGACTCGGGTTTCTCCCCTGTGATCAGGTAACACCTTTCTTCCTCCTCCTCCTCATTCTCCTTCTCCTCCTCCTCCTCCTCTTTCTCCTTCGTATCATTCTCCTTCTCCTCCTCGTTCTCCTTCTCCGTATCATTCTTCTTCTCCTCTTTCTCCTTCTCCGTATCATTCTTCTTCTCCTTCTCCGTATCATTCTTCTCTTTATCCTCCTCTTCGTTCTTCTATTCCGTTTCCTTCTCTTTAATTTTTTTTCTTAGCACCTCTTCTGAAGTACTCTCTCTCTCTTTCTGTCTGTTTGTCTCTCTTTCTCTCTCCCTTTCTCTCTCTCTCTCTCTCTCTCTCTCTCTCTCTCTCTCTCGCTCTCTCTCTCTCTCTCTCTCATTCGCTCTCTCGCTCTCATTCCCTCTCTCCCTCTCTCCCTCTCTCTCTCTCTCTCTCTCTCTCTCTCTCTCTCTCTCTCTCTCTCTCTCTCTCTCTCTCTCTCTCTCTCTCTCTCTCTCTCTCTCTCCCTCTCTCTCCCCTCCCTCCCTCCCTCCCTCCCACCTTCTCTTTCTCTCTCTGACCTTTTTTTCCCAGATGTAGAAATATGCCAGTTATTATTTTTTACCCCACCTCCTCTTCAGTTTCTTACATCCACCCCTTTTGTTTACCCAACATCACTTGTCTTCTCCTTGTTATCATTCAATTATCTTTATTATCATAATTTTTTTCTCTCTCTCCCACGTTAATCCGACCAGAGTACCCACGACATTGCAAGGCTCGTAGCCACTTTTTTTTGCAAGGAATTTCCTCACGGTCTAGAGAGAGTAACAGCAGACAGCTCACGGTCTAGAGAGAGAGTAACAGCCGACAGCTCACGGTCTAGAGAGAGAGTAACAGCAGACAGCTCACGGTCTAGAGAGAGTAACAGCAGACAGCTCACGGTCTAGAGAGAGAGTAACAGCAGACAGCTCACGGTCTAGAGAGAGAGTAACAGCAGACAGCTCACGGTCTAGAGAGAGAGTAACAGCAGACAGCTCACGGTCTAGAGAGAGAGTAACAGCAGACAGCTCACGGTCTAGAGAGAGAGTAACAGCCGACAGCTCACGGTCTAGAGAGAGAGTAACAGCAGACAGCTCACGGTCTAGAGAGAGAGTAACAGCCGACAGCTCACGGTCTAGAGAGAGAGTAACAGCAGACAGCTCACGGTCTAGAGAGAGAGTAACAGCAGACAGCTCACGGTCTAGAGAGAGAGTAACAGCAGACAGCTCACGGTCTAGAGAGAGAGTAACAGCAGACAGCATGGCCCAGAGAAAAGTAACATGGCGACAGCATTACCACGGTCTAGAGAGAGAGTAACAGCAGACAGCTCACGGTCTAGAGAGAGAGTAACAGCAGACAGCTCACGGTCTAGAGAGAGAGTAACAGCAGACAGCCCTTTCAAGTAGACTTTTGGGATCCCCTTGGAAAATCGAGGAGGGAAGACCGTGGCAATAGGCGTGTATTTGACCCGTTAACTTGTATTATTACTGTATTGTTGTATTTAAATAGCCAACAGGATCTTCGCGAGAGATGTAGTACAAGGTGGTCAGATTAGGGACGGAGACCAAAATAATTAGGTGCGTACCGATTCTAGGGAAAATATATCGAGACTAAATACAAACCTTGCGTTATCTGGAAGGGTTTTAAAGGCCTGGGGAAAGCGATTATCACGTTTTAGGATGAGCCAATTTAGCCATGTGAAATTATGCGTAATACTGGCTGGGGACCCCCCTTGGATGGCGCGGGGGCGGTGAGAAATTGGTATTATTTGTCGTTATTATTATTTGTTTTTTTTATTCGTACTTCGAAGATGGATGGAGCGAATACCTCCTTATTATTCCATCAATGTATATTTTTTAGATTCTGATTTTTAAGATAGTGAATGCGTGTGATATTTAATTTATACAATTTCATTTTCTTAATTTCTTTCTTTGAAAATGCGATGAATAACGTATGCTTCTATCACATTTTTAAAGACTATTTTTTCAATTCTAAGATAATTAATACGAATGACATTTCTTTTTCTTTTTATTTCTTCTTTTTAAAAATTATTTTTCAGTTCTAAGATAATGAATACGTATTTCTTTTTTTTTCTTCTTTTTAAAGATTATTTTTCAATTCTAAGATGATGAATACGTATATTTCTCTTTTTTTCTTCTATTTAAAGATAATTTTTCTATTTCAAAATTATTTATTTAAAGATTATTTTTAAAGATGATTTTGATTTATTCTATTTAAAGATTATTTTTAAATATTATTTTAATTTATTCTATTTAAAGATTATTTTTAAAGATTATTATTTTAATTTATTCTATTTAAAGATTATTTTTAAAGTTTATTGTTTTGATTTATTCTATTTAAAGATTATTTTTAAAGATGACATTTCTCTTTTTTTCTTCTTTTTCTTCGAAATTTACCGCAACGGAAGGGACAGCTGATGGACCGTTGGTGCTTTTGCCCTGAAGCGATTTGAGTTCGTCTGAGGGACCTTCCTCCTCTTAAAGGAAGTGCTGGGTCGTCTTCTCCGCTCCAAGGAAGAGTACGGCTTCTTCTCCTCCTCCTCCGTCTCCTCTTGCTGAATTCTCACTCTTTTCTGTTCTCCTGTGCTCCTCCTCCTCCGTCTTTGCGTTCTCTGAACTTCCTCTTTACGTTTTGTTTCTCCTTCTTGATGTCTTTCCTTCTCTTCTTGTTGAGTCCTCCTCTCTTATCTCCTTTTCGTTCTCCTGATGTTCCTCTTCGTTTTGTTTCTTCTTTTTTTTCCTTCTCTTCTTCTTGGTCTTCTCCTCCTTTTCGTTCTCCTCCTCCTTTTCTTCATTCTCCCTATTTATTCCGTCTTCGTTTTCTGTTTCCTCTTTCTTTTCCTTCTCTCTTGTCTTCCGGTCTTTCTCCTCTATCTCTCAGTCAGTTCCTCCTCCTTCTCTGCTTCTCCTTTCTGCGTTTTCCTGATATCTTCCTCTTAGTTTTCTCTTCTTCCTTCTTTTTTTGGTCTTTCTCTTCTCTGTTTTCGCTGCTTTGCTCGTTTCTCCTAATCTCTCTTGTTCTCTTCTTCCTCCTTGTCCTCTTTTTGTCCGCCATTGTGTTTTTCTCCCATGTTCTTTCTTTTTCTTTTCTTATCTTCCTTCTCTTCCTCATCTTCTATTTTTTCTGTCTTCTCTTCTCTCTTCCTTCCTCTTCCCCACTCTCTTTTATTCCACCTACTCTTTCTCCCCTTTTTCCTTGTTTCAATAATTCAATCTTCTTATCAGTGCCTATGGGTCTTTTGCCAACTATCTTTTATCTCCTTCTCCTTCTCTTATTTTTGGTTCTCCGTTTTTCCTGTTATCGGTGATTGCGTCATCTGTTGCGTCCGCTGTTCGTGATGTTGATAGGGATATGTATATTTTGTTTATTTATGTTTTTTCGCTTAAATTCCTTTGTATTTCAGATATGATAATGGCTGTATTTATTTTATTTATTTTTTTTATGCTCAAACCCTTTTTTTTCTTTCCCTTAATCTCCCGGGGGGGGGGGGGTTAAGACTCGGGTTATTTTTTCCCCTTCGTTATTTCTTCCTTGGTTAAATAATTGTCTTCGTCGTAAACAAACAAAGGCCCGCTTACAGAACACATCCGAGTGGTGATTGGTCGACGGCGCTGGCCAATGGGAGGGCAGCTCGACGTAAACATTCAGCGGGAGATGCAATAAATATTTACAATGGCGGGCCGGGTCGGAGGAGAGATGGAGCAGCTGATCTCGGGGCGTTTAGAGAGAGGGAGGAAGGGGGAGGAAGAGGGTGGGAGGGGAAGGGAGGGAGGGGAGGGAAGGAAGGAGGGGGGGAGATAGAGAAGGAGGAGGGAAAGGGAGGAAGGGAGGGAGGAGGAAAATGAAAGGAAGGAGTAGGGTATCTACTAGGGATAGGGGCAGGAAAGGGAAGGAGGGGAGAGATAAGGAGAGGAAGGGTGAAGGAGGGAGGGAGAAAGAAGAGGAAAGAAGGAGGGAGGGAGGAAGGAGGAGGGTATCTGGTAAGGATAGGGGTCTGGGGAGGGGAGAAGTTTTGAAATAGCACACGTGGAAATATAATTTTTTTTCGTTTTCCTCGCTTTTTAGGCCTATTTTCAAGTTGGGTAATTGGGCGGTTGCAAGGTGGTGATGGGCGTGGGTGGGTGGGTGGGTGGGGGGGGGGTGATGGAGATCTGAGGGGTTGATTAATGGATTTTATAAAAGAGAGGTTTATTTTTTTAAGGTGTTATGCAGGGCTTAAGGGAATTTTGTATCGAAAATCTTTTCTCTATCTAACTCTCCCTCCCTCCTCTCCCTTCCCCCTCCCTCCCTCCTCCCTTCCTTCCCTCACCCCTTCCCCCTCTCCTCCCTCCCTCCCTTCCTCCCTTCCCCTCCTCTCTCTCTTCCCCTCCCCTCCTCCCTCCCTTCCCTACCTTCCCCCTTCCTCCTCCCTCCCCTTCCCTCCTTCCTCCCTCTCCCTCCTCCCTCTCCCCACCTCCCTCCTCCTTTCTCCTTACGTTTGGCCAACAGATGCTAACAGTTTAAGTTTATTCCTACCTACTTTTTTTTTTATATCTTTATTACAGTACACAGTATAACGTGGTTAAAATAATATGCATAACATCCGAGCCGCGAACAGAGCCGGCCGGGTGTTGGGTCGCCTGGCGCTGTGCGGTGGGATTCTGGTCGACAGTTGCCATTTCGAGTGTTGGGGAGGGTTTGTACTTTTGTTATTATTATTATTTTGATGTTGTTGGTATTGTTATTGTTGTTATTATTGCTGTTATTGTTGCTATTGTTATTATTATTATTATTATTATTATTAATATCATCATCATTATTGTTTTTATTACTCTTTTTATTTGTATAATGAATGTTCGTATCGTTTCATAGTGTATTGCTATTATTACTATTGTCGTTTATTATTATTATTATTATTATTATCATTATTAGATTTTCACAACGCATACTATGATTACTGCTATGATTTCTTTTATAAATTGTTGTTTTATTTTTTATTTTATTCTTTTATATATTCATAAAGTACTGTAGAGAGAGAGAGAGAGAGAGAGAGAGAGAGAGAGAGAGAGAGAGAGAGAGAGAGAGAGAGAGAGAGAGAGAGAGAGAATAACTTCCTCCCATTTTTTGTTTTTCTTTCTTTCCGAAGTGCGTGCTTGTGTGACCCTGTGTGAGGTGGCACTGTTAATGTGGCACTCGACGTCATTACACATTCGTTTCTCTCTATTGTTTCAATTAATTTATTAGTATCTTCCTCTCTCGTCTCGCTCGCTCTGCTGCCGCTCGCTCTGCTGTCGAGGGAACGGTAGAATTGGGTCGTTCGCTCGTTCGCTCGTTCGCTCGTTCCCTTGTTTTGTTTCTGTTAGTTGTTTGTGTTTGTGTTTTGTCTGTCTCTTTCGTGTTTTGGGAGGGAGGGTTATTTTGTTTGTTTTTTTGGTTGTTTTGTTTTGTATGTATTTATTTGGTTGTATGTCCTTTTTTTGGTTGTTTGTCTCTGTTTCTCTCTCTCTCTCTCTCTCTCTCTCTCTCTCTCTCTCTCTCTCTCTCTCTCTCTCTCTCTCTCTCTCTCTCTCTCTCTCTCTCTCTCTCTCTCTCTCTCTCTCTCTCTCTCTCTCTCTCTCCATAGCCCTGTCCATTTCTTCCCTCTCTCCCTCTTCCTTATTTATCATTTTCTCTCTCTTCCTCTTCCTTCCTTCCTTCTCCCTCCCTCTCTCTGTCTCTTCCTCGCTGCCAGTTCCTTCTCAGACCACAATTTATACGTTGACTTGAGTTGATAGATCGTTTGAAAGCCACTCACTGCTTCTCTCTCATTGCTCTCTTTCTTCTTCGTCGTGTTTTCTTTCTTCTTCTTCTTCTTCTTCTTCGTATTCTTCTTCTTCTTGTTTTGGCTTTTTTTTTCTTCGTCGTTTTAGTCGTTTTTCGTGTCGACTTTTTTGTTTTTAGTTTTTTTTTTCTCTCTCTCTCTCTTCTCGTTCTTAGTTACTTTCTTTTATCTTTTTTATTTGTTTTATTCCTTTTTTTCTTTCTTTACTTCATCATCGAGTGTTTTTTCCTCTTCTGTTACATGTGTTTCTCATTCTCTTTCCCTTCCTTCCTCTCTCTCTCTCTCTCTCTCTCTCTCCCCTCTCTCTCTTCTTGTCCTTGTTCTCATAGACTCGTTTTTACTACCGTTTTTCCCTCATCTGTTCAGGCGCTTAATATTCCCTTCCTCTGTAATTTCTTCATCGTTTCTTTCTTTCCCCCCTTCCCTCCCTCCTGCCCTCCTCTCTTCCCTCCTTCCCTCCTCTCTTCCCTCCTTCCCTCCTCTCTTTCCTCCTTCCCTCCCTCTTTCTCCACCTTTCCCTCCTCTTCCCATCCCTCCTTTCCCTCCTATATTCCCTCCCTTCCCTCAGTTCATCTATCGCACCCTCTCTGTCTTCCACCCTTCCTCCCCCACCGTCCCTTCCGTCTCTCCCCTTCTTTCTCCGTTAATTTCTCCCTTCTTTCTCCACTCCATCCTCCTCCCTCCCCTGCCCCCTCCCTCCTCCTCCCCTCTCCCCCCTTCCCCTCCCTCCCCTACCTCCCCTCCACCCTCCCTTCCTCCTCCCCTCTCTCCCTCCCTCCCTCCCTCCCCTCCCTCTCTCCCTCCCTCCCTCCCTCCCTCCCCACCCACTTTTTAACGCAAGTATCCGGTGAGGAAAACCAAGACGTATGTGTGGGTTCGCTTCACAGTATACAATGGCTGACAGTGTTTAGGTGCAGACGCTTGGCGGATGTGGAGGGGGGAGGGAAAAGGGAGGGAAGGAGAGGGAGGAGAGGGAGATGGAGAAGGAGATGGAGAGGGAGGGAGATGGAGATGGAGATGGAGGAGAGGGAAGGGAAGAGAGAAGGGGAAGAAAAAAGGGAGGGAAGGAGAGGGAGAAGGAAAGGGAAGAGGGACGGGGGTGAGGATGGGAGATTAGGAGAGAGGAGGAGAGAAATGGTGGTTGGGAATGGGGGAGGATGAAAGAAAAGGAGAAAAGAGACTATCCTGCCCCTCTTTCTCCTCCTCCCTTCCTCCCTCCTTCTCCCCATCCCCCTTTCTCCCTCTTTTTCCCCTCCCTCCCCAATCCCCACTTCACCCTCCTCCCTCCCCTATCCACCTACCCCCCTTCACCACTCCCTCCCCTCCCTCCCCTATCCCCCCTTCACCCCTCCCTCCCTCCCTTCCTCCCTCCCTCTCCGCATGGCCGGCCGGGGAAATCGTCAAGGCATCGCAGAATCCCGCAGAATCTCGCGGAATCTCGCAACTCGGCGTTTGTTTAGATAACGCCAGGTTGAAACGTCGACTTGGAAAATGGCGACATGATGGCCTGTGTGGGGGGGGCGGAGGGGGAAGGGGGAGAAGGGGGGGAGGCATGCGATTGGACCGGAAGGAAGTCCAATGCGGAGAGAGAGGGAAGGAGGGTGAGGGTAATGAGGAGGGGGGAAGGAGGAAGAGAAGAGGATGGTGGGAGGAGGGGAAGGTAATCAGAGGGAGAGAAGGAGAGGTGAGGAGTGAGGGTGAGGAGGAGGAGGAGGAGGAGGGAAGAGAGAGAGGGAGGGAGGTAGGGAAGGAGAGAGTAGGGAGGGGTGAGTGAGAGAAGGAGGGAGAGGGGGAAAGGAGAGACAGAGAAAGTACGTATTTTTTCAAAATTTCGAAATGTTGGATTTTGGTGTAGGGTAGTATTCTTTTTCTCTTTCCCTTTTGCTCTCTTCTTATCTCTCTCTCTCTCTCTCTCTCTCTCTCTCTCTCTCTCTCTCTCTCTCTCTCTCTCTCTCTCTCTCTCTCTCTCTCTCTCTCTCTCTCTCTCTCTCTCTCCCTCTCTCTCCCTCCCTCCCTCCCTCCCTCCCTTCCTCCCTCCCTCCCTCTCCCTTCCTCTCATTCGCTCAACCTTATTTCTCTACCTTCCCTCTATGTCTCCTTCCCTCCCTCCCCCGCTCTTTCTCACTCTCTCTCCCTTCCTCATTTTTATCCCACATTCCTCTCATTCCCCTCATTCCATGCATCTTTCTCGTGTGTTCACCTTCCCACCTCGTGTCTCGGGTGTCAGTCACTCACTCAATTTCGCGTTGTGCCATTTTGCGCGAAAACAGCGAGAGAGAGAGAGAGAGAGAGAGAGAGAGAGAGAGAGAGAGAGAGAGAGAGAGAGAGAGAGAGAGAGAGAGAGAGAGAGAGAGAGAGAGAGAGAATGAGACAGACAGACAGACAGAGACAGGCAGACACAAAGACAGACAAACAGAGAGAGAGCGAGAGAGAGAGCGAGAGAGAGAGAGCGAGAGAGAGAGAAAGAGAGAGAGAGAGAGAGAGAGAGAGAAGGATAAAAAAGAACGGAGAGAGAGAGAAAGAAAGAGCGAGCGAGAGAGTACGTATGGTAGGAGAAGGCAATAGGAATAAAATACAAAAATAAGCAGAGACATGCACAGACTCGTACAGATAAAGAGTGGACGGGGTAGATAGGGATGCCCGGGTGCCAGTGCCAGTGCCAGAGTAGCGGGAAAAGGATATAGGATGTGGCGGCGGCGGCGGCGGTGGTGGCGGCGGTGGTGGTGGCGGCGGTGGCGGCGCTATGGGCATGTGGGTTTGCCCTTGAGTGAATTAGTATCGCGAAGGAGTGGTGCGTGCGCGCGCGCGTCACGGCGGCTCGGCGGGCACAACTAGACCTTTTATGTACGGTGCACGTACGCGCGCGCAAACGCACACACACACACACACACACACACACACACACACACACACACACACACACACACACACACACACACACATATAAAGAGGCACACCAGAACCGCCTCATAAAAAGGCTCTGTGACCTTTAAGGCCTTTTCGGAAGGGAGGACGAGGGGGGGGAAGGAGGGGGAATGGAGGGGAGGTGGGAAAAGGTCCCTTCGTTTCCCCTCGGGAGGTTAGTGGCATTCCTCCGGCCTGGCATCGTCCCCTCCCCTTATTTCCCCTCGCCCCCTCCCCCTCCTCTTCTTCCCCCTCGCCCCCTCCCCTTCTTCCCCCTCGCCCCTCCCCTTCTTCCCCCTCGCCCCTCCCTTCTTCCCCCTCGTCCCCTCCCTTCTTCCCCCTCGCCCCCTCCCCTTCTTCCCCTCGTCCTCTCCCCTTCTTCCCCCTCGCCCCCTCCCCTTCTTTCCCCTCGTCCCTCCCCTTCTTCCCCCTCCCCCTCCCTTCTTCCCCCTCGCCCCCTCCCCTTCTTTCCCCCTCGCCCCCTCCCTTCTTCCCCCTCGCCCCCTCCCCTTCTTCCCCCTCGCCCCCTCCCTTCTTCCCCCTCGCCCTTTCCCCTTCTTTCCCCTCGCCCCCTCCTTCTTCCCCCTCGCCCCCTCCCCTTTTCCCCTCGCCCCTCCCCTTCTTCCCCCCTCGCCCCCTCCCCTTCTTTCCCCTCGCCCCCTCCTCTTTCCCCTCGTCCTTCCCCTTGTTTCCCCTCGCCCCCTCCCTTCTTCCCCCTCCCCTCGTCCTCCCCTTCTTCCCCTCGCCCCTCCCTTCTTCCCCCTCGCCCCACCCTTCTTCCCCCTCGCCCCCTCCCCTTCTTCCCCTCGTCCCCTCCCTTCTTTCCCCTCGCCCCTCCCCCTCCTCTTCTTCCCCCTCGCCCCCTCCCCTTCTTCCCCCTCGCCCCCCCTTTCTTCCCTCCCCCTCCCTTTTCCCCCCCCTCCCCCTCCTCTTCTTCCCCCTCGCCCCCCTCCTTCTTCCCCCTCGCCCCTCCCCTTCTTTCCCCTCGCCCCCTCCCCCCTCTCTTCTTCCCCCTCGCCCCCTCCCCTTCTTCCCCCTCGCCCCCTCCCTTTCTTCCCCTCCCCCCTCCCCTTATTTCCCCTCGCCCCCTCCCTTCTTCCCCCTCGCCCCCTCCCCTTCTTTCCCCTCGCCCCATCCTTCTTCCCTCCCCTTCTTCCCCCTTGCCCCCTCCCTTGTTTCCCCTCGTCCCCTCCCCTTCTTCCCCCTCGCCCCTCCCCTTCTTCCCCCTCGCCCCTCCCTTCTTCCCCCTCGCCTCCCCTTCTTTCCCCTCGCCCCATCCCCCCTCCCCTTCCCTCGCCCTCCCCTTCTTTTCCCCTCGTCCCCTCCCCTTCTTCCCACTCCCCTTCTTTCCCCTCGTCCCTCCCCTTCTTCCCCTTCGTCCTTCCCCTCGCCCCCTCCCCTTCTTCCCCCTCGTCCCTCCCCTCGCCAGCGGTCGCCTTGACCCTGTTCTTCTTGAAGTGGACGCCCCTCGGATGCATCGCCTTGACCTTCCATGCTCTCCCCTCTTTCTCTCTCTCTCTCTCTCTCTCTCTCTCTCTCTCTCTCTCTCTCTCTCTCTCTCTCTCTCTCTCTCTCTCTCTCTCTCTCTCTCCCTGCTCTTGTGCGCCTCACCTACGTTACTGTCTGTCTCTCTCTCTCTGTTTCTCTCTGTTCTGCATGTGTGTCTGTCTGTTCTCTCTCCCTGCTCTCTCTCTCTCTCTTTCTCTTTCTCTTTCTCTTTCTCTTTCTTTCTCTTTCTTCTCTCTCTCTCTCTCTCTCTCTCTCTCTCTCTTTTATCTCTCTCTCTCTCTCTCTCTCTCTCTCTCTCTCTCTCTCTCTCTCTCTCTCTCTCTCTCTCTCTCTGCTCCCTTTCCTTTCCTTTCTTGTTTTTCTTAGTGTATCCGCTTTCCTTCCTCGTTATCGCCTGTTATCGCATGCGCCCTCCCTGTTCTCCCCGCCCTCCTTTTCCCTCACACAGCCTCTCTGTTCTCCGTCTTTTCTCTCCTTTGTTTCTTTTCCTCATGCTTCGTAATCTTATCCTCTTTTCCCCCTCACCCTCCTTCCCAAACCCCCCACCCCCACCCCCTTCCCACCCCCACCCCTGCTATAGCGTTGTTTATGGCCATTTTGAGAACCTTTCTTATCCGCGTAGAAAAGGGACTTGTTTTTTGTTTTTTTGTCTTCACTTAGCGTCTTCGTCTCTTTACTCAACTTTTCTTCATTCGCAAAATTATCAGGGCCTTCTCGAATCGCTCTCGAAACGCGCGTGTGGCTTGAACTATGGGGTGCAAGGTTCGCGGGGTTGGCACCTGTGTTTTGTATCTCATGCCTCTGTAGCAGCGACCTGTTCGGCAATTTTTTTTTCCGTTTTTGTACTTCTAGCGGTACCTTTTTAACGAGCTCTGTTCATCGTTATATTAAACAGGATGCGGTGTTGTTTTTCCGTTTCGTGGGAGTTCGTTAGAGCGTGTACGTTTGCATGCATAGAGAGCAACAGAACCTGTGGCTCTGTTAATCAGCTGGGCACAGACGCCATTTCGCTCCTCTCCCGCCTTTTCGCCGATCTTAAATTTCGCGAAGGGGGCTCGGGACCTCGCTTCCCCTTGCACCCCACTTTCGTGAAGGGAATTCGTTTATCGTTTCTCTCTAGTCTAGTGTAGATCGACCTCAGAACGGAAGGACACGGCATAATCCCCTCATATTCTTCCTCCTCTCGCCTCTCTTTCTCCCTCCTTCTCGCCCCGTCTCCCGAGCGAAAACTAGCATTCGCTAATGTAAATGGCGCCACACTTGCTCGCGGCTTCGATGTTACCAGCTGAGGGGTATCAGTCATAACCCCCGGGCGTTTTTTCTCTCGTTTTCTTCTCCTCCTCCTTCTGCTTTTGGGGGTTTGTTGTCCTCCACAAAGGGGAGAGACAGGAGAGCTTCACGCGCTTGTCTGGTGCTCTGTCTCCCTTTCGTGGGCAGCAAGACAGGCGAGGGAATTAGACGGGCGAGTGAAGGATATCCGCGAGACACGAGGAATGTGGCAGTCTGTGTGGCAGGAGGGGGGTGGGGGAGGTGTGGGAGGAGGAGGAGGAGGGGGGGCGAATGGGGGTGGAGTATAGGAGGAGGAGAGGAGGGGAATGAGGGTTGGTTTTGTGAGTGGACCTCCCTCACTCCCTCACTCTCTCTCTCTCCCTCCGTGTGCGAGCTCCTCCGACCCCTGTTCTGCCCGCATTCACCTACAGGAGGGTGCCCGAGGTGGAGGGAGTGCGTGCCGCCGTCGCCCGAGTGTTGGGCTCTCGGAGACGAAATGGTGTTTGTGAGTTTGTGAGCGATCCGTCGAAGAGAGAGAGAGAGAAAGCGAAGCGGCTTCAGTTGTATTATTAAGATCAGTTTCACATACGATTTTTTTTTCAGTTTGGTGCTCTTGAAGAAAACTTTTTGAGGTGATTTAGTTTCTTTTGTTTTTAAGTTTTCATGTTGATGGTGGTGTTTTTTTTGTGTGTGTGCAGCGGGGAAGGTCTTGGGAAAGTCGGCTTGTGGCTTGGGAAATACCCATCCGTGCATGAACACGTAACGATGCGCAAGAACCTCCAGAAGCTTCAACGGACGAGGAATGCGCCCTCGGTTGGCCATCCCTGCATTTGCGCATTTGCAGCCCCAGACGTCGAGGAGCGGGACCAAGGCGTCTACCCCAAGAATCGTGGGCTTATAAGGCGATCCTTTTCCCCCCTTTCTTCTTCCTTCTCCTCCTCCTCCTCCTCCTCCTTCTTCCTCACCTTCCCCATTTCCATTCGCCTTCCATAATCGAATTTCATCGGATATTAGTCGTCTCGCCCTTTCACGCTGGCCGCCGGAGCCCCAAATTGGACATAGTGGACGCGCTTAAGTGGCAGACACTGGCCATGACGTCACGACAGCGCCATGCCTGCCCCTGTGTCATTTACGGTCATCTGACGTGGACTTTCTGCTCATAACGTTATCGGATGTGTTTTGTTTTGTGTTTTTTTTTCGTTCTCTGCTTTTCCTGTTCTCTTTTGTTCGTTATGTTTGAGGGGGGGGGGTTATTAAGGGTTCCATAAGGTGAAATAGGTTAGGTAAAGGAGAGCTTGTGGAGACGCTAGTGTTTTGTGCAAGTGTTGTCTCCTTTTTCAAATTGGCGGGAAATTTTGAATTAAGGGGTCATGATTACCACGAGTGCGCGTGATTTTAGCTGCTTATCTTACGTTATATATTACTTAAAGATAAAACAACTCTCGTGGAAGTATAATCTCCACCTCCCCTCTACTTTAGCGTCGCTAATTTTATGCATAGGAGTTGCACAGGGTCTTAACTGTCTGCAAAAGCGGTCGGTTACACAGGGAATCGAGAGCAAGCGCGCAAAACCGTGACAGTTGAAGAGCTGAGAGCGTGGCAGTCACTCCGGAACCCGCTGTCTAGATGATAATGATTTTTTTTCTTTTTTTTTGGGTTATTACTTGTCATAGCTTCATGTTAAATTCACGTTTTTTCTTCTTTTTTCAGTGGTTATTATTATATGTATCTGTTTATATATTTGGTTGTTTGTTTATTTTTTTAGTATCTACGGTTTTCATTGATGGAAGTTACTTGGAGTAAGTTCACGCTGTTACTATTATTACTGATTCTGCACTTCATTGATAAGGATTGCAACAGCGGAAGTGAGAAGTGGAGGTTGGTGGGGGAGAGGTAGGTAGGTAGGAGGGGGTGGGGGGACAGGAAGGGATAAGGAGGGGGAGACGGAAAGGGAGTGGGAGGGAGGGGTTGGGGAGGAGGGGCAGGATGTGTCAAAATCTTACCGCTGTTATTCTAGTTGACAATTTGTTCTGCTACATGCTTTCGGGTTCTCAGGACTCTCTCTCTCTCTCTCTCTCTCTCTCTCTCTCTCTCTCTCTCTCTCTCTCTCTCTCTCTCTCTCTGCTCTCTCTCTCTCTCTCTCTCTCTCTCTCTCTCTCTCTCTCTCTCTCTCTCTCTCTCTCTCTCTCTCTCTCTCGTTTTTTGTCTACTGGTAATTGGTAGGTTAGATAGCTGTTTCTCGCTGTCGTTTTTACACACACACACACACACACACACACACACACACACACACACACACACACACACACACACACACACACACACACACACACACACACACACACACACATCCCCCTCTCCCCTCCCCCTCGCTCACTCCCTCTCCCCCCCAGACACATACATATCACCCCCTCCCCCCCCTCCCCTCCCCACCCACCCACCCCCAACCCACGCACATACCTCCCCCTTCACGCACACGAAGTTTACTCTGAAGGGAACACAACACTGGCTCTACATGACGTCACGCTGTAAACATACCCAGGCTTGTGGTGCAGGCTCTGTCCCTCTCCTGCCTGCTTGTCTGCCTGCTTGCCTGCTTGCCTGCTTGCCTGCCTCCCCAGCCCTGACCCGCTTCTTTGAAGTAGGACACCCAGGGAAGCGGGAGGGAGGGGGGGTAGGGGAAGGGGGGGTAGGAAGGGAAGTTGAGGGAGGGGGAGGGGGAGGAGGGAGGGGGAAGGGGAGGATGGAAGGAGGTTGAGGGGAGGGGGAGGAAGGGGAGGAGGGAAGGAGGAGGGAGGAAAGGGGTAGAAAGGGAAGTTGAGGGGGGGTGAGGGGAGGGAGGCAGGTTACGAAAAGGGGTTTGGAGGGGAAGGGGGGAGGGGGTTACGGGGAACATGCAACACAGTGTAGGATTCTGCCATCCTTGTGGGAGGGTGTACTCTTTTCTCTGGAGGGAGGGGAGGAGGGGAGGGGGTAAAGGGGGGAGGGGGGGCGAGGAGGAGGCGGTAGGAATGCGCCCGTATTTAAGTTGTCTTTTAGGTCGTGGACTGATATATTTTTTTGTTATCTTTCCTTTCGCTTCTTCTTCTCTCTCCTTTCTTCTTTTTGTTTATTTTTATATCTGTTGGCCTCCTTCCCTTCGTCCATCCCTCTCTCTTGCTTTCCCTTTCTTCCTTATGCAATCTTTGTGTTTATCCTCCTTCCCTTTCTTTCTCTCCTTTCTTGTCATTCTTCCTTTCCCTCCCTCTTTATCTCTTCTTCCTCATTTGTCTATATGTCAGTCTCTCTCTTCTCGCCCAATTCTCTCTCTCTCTCTCTCTCTCTCTCTCTCTCTCTCTCTCTCTCTCTCTCTATCTCTCTCTCCCCCTTTTTCCTCTCCTTTCCCTCCTTCTCCCCCCTTTTCCTCCCTCCTCCTCCTCCTTCTCCTCCATTTTCCTTCATCTCTCCTTTCCCCTCCTTCCTTCCCTCCCTTTCCCCTTCTCCCTCCTCTGTTGTTCTTCCTTCCCTGTGTTCTCCACTTGCAGAACAGAACAACCGTGTTCATCCCGAGAACTGAGAACCGATGACGTCAGAGTCGGACTAAATCGGGAGAACCATAATCACGGATTTTTTCTCTCTCCGTCTCTCATCTCTTCTTCTCTTCTCATCTCATCACCCCTCCCTCCTTTTTTTTTCTTTTTCTTGTTGATTTTTCTTGCCACGTTCTTGATCGTAAGTTGTAAACAAGGTCGACTTTTTTTTTTTTACTTGTTTTCCCATTTTCTTTATTTTTCGTGTTCCTAGCGAGCGCAACCTCGTAAGCATTTAGGATTATTACGGTCTTTCGTAATAGCGCTGGCCGTTATATATCGAACCTTCTCGAATTCTGCGATACATCAGGCCGCGAAACCGGTAACAAGTGGACGGCAGTGCGATGGTTTAGAGGGGAAAGAAACGGCTATGTTTAAACCGGCTTCTCGTCTATCTCGCCCAACCGGATGTGACGTCACAGAGTGGGCTCTCTCTCTCTCTCTCTCTCCCTCTCCCCCTCTCCCTTCCGCACTCTTACCGTTTTTTTTTCTCGTTCTATTTCTATTTCTATTTTTTTTCTATCGTTATGTCTGTCTTTCTACCTCTGTCTCTGTCTCTCCCTGTTTCTCTCTCCTTCTCCTTTTCCTTTTCCATCTCCCGCTCCTCCCTCCTTCCCTCCCTCTCTCTCCTTCTTCCTCTCTCTCTCCCCCTTTCACTCTCTCTCACTTGATCACCATTGGCCTATATATAATTTGCTATTAGACTTTACATTCTCGTGTTGCCCTAAACTAGGTATTTCACGTTTGTATTTTGCTATTACAAAAACTCCCGATGGAAAATCTATTGATGTATTCTATTAATTATTAATGATTATAATCTATTAATATATTCCACCTGTTTTTCGGAAAGCCAATGAGGAGAGACTGTGGAGGATTCTTAGGTTATGTAGCTGTAGTTTGGACGCTGTGTCCTTTTTTTCATTTCTCTGGCTACAGTGTGCACGTCGAGCGGGTCAGAAAGAGAAGAGGAGTAGGAGAGGAGGGAAGAGGAGGGAAGGGAGAGGGAGGGAGGGAGGGAGAAAGAGGGAGATGTGAGCGGTCGTTGTTCTGGGCCTTGTGCGGCGAAGTCAGATAAACTGTGTCGGTTTGGTTGACGGCGAACACTTGTTGCAATCTTTTACTTTATTTTTGATTATTTTTTATCGCCTTTTTTTCTATATATTTTTTTTCTCTTTTGGTTGTATCATTCTTCTCGTGTTTTATCCTCTCTCGCACACGCATCGCCAGGGGAGATATTCACAAGTGGAGCCACTTTTTAGGAGAGAGAAACTCGGCGAGAGGAAATGGATGTGAAATTTTCGGAGGAGGAAACAGTGCGATAAAACGAGAAATTCATGGACGAGTCCCACGTGGGTCCCAGGCAAGCACCACTTGGGAGTCTGGTGTCTTGCTGTGCGTTGGGTGAAGGCGGCAGTCCCTCTGGCCTCCTGTGCCCCGGGGGCTTGGGACTCCGGGGGGAGGGGGAGGGGAGCTAGGGGAGAGTTTGGCTCGACTTGATTTTCTCGTAATTTTTTTTTCTTCTCTCTCTACTTCTGTTGCCCTTGCTTTCGCTCTTTTTTTGTCTCGGGGTTTTTCGTTTGTTTTTATTCGTTATCTTCTGTGTTTGTTCTTTCTCATTTTTTCTCTCTCTGTCTCTCATTCTCCCTCCCTCCCTCCCTCCCTCCCTCCCTCCCTCCCTCCTTCCCTCCCTCCCTCCCTTTCCCTCCCTTCCCTTTCCCCTCCCTTTCCCCTCCCTCGTGTGCCGCCAGGAGAGGAACAGTTGGACCGCAAGAAAAGACGCCGGAGAATAAGAGAATAACTCTTTTTGGAATGCGGTTGGTGACTTTATTGGTCTTTATTCATCACACTCTCCCTCTGGCTCGGGCGCCTTCCTTCGGGCTTCGGCAGAGCGAGCGGCGGGGAACGGGCGGTGGTGTCCTGAAGAGAGGGGTTGGTGGGGTGGTGGAGGAGGTCTTTGGTAGCGGTGGAAGGGGGTGGTGTGGCTGGGTTGGGTGTCTTTGCGTCTCTGCTTGTCTGTCTTTGGCTGTTCTTTCGGTCTTTCTGTCTCCTTTTCTCTGTCTGTCGCTCTTTCTCTATCTCTTTTTCTTTCTTTCTCTCTCTCTCTCTGTCTTTTTCTTTCTTTCTCTCTCTCTCTCTCTCTCTCTCTCTCTCTCTCTCTCTCTCTCTCTCTCTCTCTCTCTCTCTCTCTCTCTCTCTCTCCCTCTCTCTCTCTCTCCTCCTCCCCCTCTCCCTCTCCCTCTCTCTCTCCCTCTCCCCCCCTCACTTGCATTGTAGGTCATAATTAATCTATCCATCTTTTTTCCACGCATTCTTTCGCACATCGGTACACCAAAACAAACGAAATATATACCATGGCTTCTGTACATTTTTTTTTCTCTCTCTTTATCTATCTTCACTCCCTCCCTCCCTTTTTTTAAGTCTTTTATCACTCCTTATCGCGAAGGGAAGTACCCAAGAAGCGAACGGAGGAACGAAGGAATAACGGGTGAAGGAAAGTACCCAAGGAGCGAATGAAGGAACAAAGGAACGAAGGAATAACAAGCGAAGGAAAGTACCCAAAGGAGCGAACGAGCGAACGAAGGAACGAAGGAATAACAAGCGAAGGAAAGTACCCAAGGAGCGAACGAACGAACGAAGGAATAGCGAGCCAAGGAAAGTACCCAAAAAGCGAATGAAGGAACAAAGGAACGAAGGAATAACAAGCGAAGAAAAATACCCAAAAAGCGAATGAAGGAACGAAGGAATAACAAGCGAAGGAACGAAGGAATAACAAGCGAAGGAAAGTACCCAAGAAACGAACGAGCGAACGAAGGAATAACGAGCCAAGGAAAGTACCCAAAGGAGCGAACGAGCGAACGAGCGAGCGGAGGAACGGGGCCCCAGTTTCGGCTGCCGGGTGACTCACTCAACTTGGATGTGATGCGCTGCCCCTCCATCACAACCTCCTTGAGTGAGTGATCTTGCGGCCTCCTCACAACGACGACTGCGATGGTCCTGTTGCTGATGGTGATGCTGATGGTGATGGGTGTTTTCTCTGCTCTTCGTTTTTGATTCTGGTGGTTGTTATTCTTGTTATTGTTATTTTATTTATTTATTATTTTTTGTACCTTTTTCTGTGTGATTTTTTTCGTTTTATTTTCTTCCTAATTTTCTACCTCCCGTTCTTTCTCTTTCTGTGGTTATTCTTGTTAATGTTATTATTTCTTCGCTTTTTTCTTGTTCTCTTTATTCTCTTCCTCTTTTTCTACCTCTTTCTCTTTTTGCGATCATCCCTTAACCTTCCTCCTCCTGCTACTCTTGTATTTATCCACTCATCCTCCCACTTCTGCTGGGTATCTGCTTCCCTCTTCTCTCCCTCTCCTGTTCCTGCTTTTATCCCCTCCTCTTCCTTTCCTTCTGTTGCAGTTCTTGGTCTTCCTCCTCTTCGTCCTCCTGCATTTGTCTCCTCTTTATCTGCAGTTCTTTAGTTTCTC
>NC_091558.1:42448197-42455697 GCF_042767895.1 Penaeus vannamei | reverse complement strand
GGGGGCAGGGGGAGAGGAGGGAGGGTGGGACGTTGAGGATCCCTTCTGGTGAGGGGAGAGGGGGAGGGTGAGGGGAGGGGTGAGGAGGGGAGAGGAGGGGACGCTGAGGACCCCTTCTGGTGAGGGAGAGGGAGAGGAGGAGAGGGGGAATGGGGACGCTTAGGACCCCTTCTGGTGAGGGGAGAGTGGCGGGGTGGGGGGAGGGGAGGGTGGAGATGGCAGTTTAGGACCCCTTCTGGTGAGGGAGAGGGGGCAGGAAGGGAAGGGGGTGAGAGGGAGGGAGGGTGGGGACATTGAGGACCCCTTCTGGTGAGGGGAGAGGGAAGGGAGAGGGCGGAGGGTGGGGACGCTTAGGACCCCTTCTGGTGAGGGGAAAGGGGAGGGGAGAGGGGAGGGGAGAGGGGCGGGGGGAGGGGGAGGGGAGGGGGGAGGGTGGTGCAACTGATGGTGCTCGCCTCTACACCTTGCTCTCTCTTTTTTTTTCTCTTTATTGGTCTGTCTCTTTGTCTTGTCTTGTGTCTCTTTCTGGATAAATGTATGGCTCTCTCTCTCTCTCTCTCTCTCTCTCTCTCTCTCTCTCTCTCTCTCTCTCTCTCTCTCTCTCTCTCTCTCTCTCTCTCTCTTTCTTTCTTTCTCATTCGCTCTCTCTAATTGTCCGTTGTTCTTTTTTTATGACCCATCTCTCTCTTCCTAAGTCTGTTAATGTCTTTCACTCTGTCCCCTTTGCATTCTTTCTTTCTCCGTCTCTTCCTTGGGCACTCAATCTCATCATGCCCACTTTACCCCCGTCCTCACTGTTTTAGTATTTCCTCATTTCGTTGTGCATTGTCCTTTCCTCCTCCACTTCCTCTGTTCGTTTCTAACTCCTCCTCTCATCCCCCCATCCTCGTCCTCTTCTTCGTTTTCCACCTCTTGTTCTTTTTCTTCCACTTCTACCTCCTCCTCCAGCTCCTCCTCCTCCTCCTCTTCCTCCTCTTCCTCCTCCTCTACATCTTCATCCACCACTACCTGCTCCACCTCTTCCTCCTCCTCCACCCCCTCTCCACCTCCTCCACCTTCACCTCCACCCCCTCCACCACCCCCTCTCCACCTCCTCCTGCTCCTCCTATTTTTTTTATTATATTCGCTAATGAGTCGCTCGATGTCGTCAATAGTACCCTCGGCTTTTGAGGATCTAGTCGTCGCCGTCGTCGCCGCCTCCGCCAGTCTTCCTGGGCGGCCATTGTGTGCGTGGGGCGTCGCGTCGGGTGCCAGTTAGCAGGATGTGACGTCACGATTCGGGTGGCGGCGTCGAAATTAGCGGGGGGGGGGGGTTGTTGCTCTTTTTTTTTTTTTAGGTTTGTTTATATATGGGGTAATGTTGGGGTTTTTGTTGTTGTTTTTTTTTGTCTAGGGGGGGAGGTTTGTTTAGATTTGTTTTGTTTAGGTTTGTTTGTCTTTTGTTTTTGTTTAGTTCTGTGAGAGGAAGGTCGGGTAGGTTGTGCTACGGATATGCAAATTAGTCTTGAATAATGCTTATTAGAACCAGATTTTCCCCCTATTTCAATATGATAATGTTAAATATAATCAAAAATTACGATTAAAACAACCACCAATAAAAGAATAATAACACCAACAAAAATCGCAATCACGACGAAAACAAAACTAAAAACAACAACAAACGCGAAACACAACCTCGCGCGTCGTCTGCACCGCCTAATCCCATTAGCAATAACGCCAATAAATAAAATGGCGAGCGCAGAGGCGACGTGCAACCGTGGCAGCAGCGGGAGGGTGTTGGCATCTCCGTAAATGTGAGCCGACCTCCGCCTCCTTGTGCGAAGCTGATGAGAGAAACAAATGAGTTTAGCGCAGCGTTTTTGGCGGGAAGAAGAGCGCGCGCTGGGTGTGTGTGCAATGGCCGCTGGCTGGGTCTCGCGGGCTGTGAGGGTGCCGCGCTTCTTCTTTTCTTTTCTTTTCTTTTTTATCTTGTTCTGGTCCTTCCTTCTGGTTTGGTTTTGTATTCCTTTTTTTTTTTTTTTTTTTTGGTCTTTTTTCAGTTTGTTCTGTGTTCTTCTTTTGGTTTATTTGGTGTTTTTTTTAATCTTTTTGTTTACGTTGTTCTGTGTTCTTCTTTTGGTTCATGTCTTCCTTTCTTTTTTGTCTTTTTTCACTTTCTTCTTCCTTTCCTTCATTTGGTTTATTCGATGTTTCTTTTATTATTGTTCACGTTGTTCTTTCTTCTTTTTCTTCAGTTGATTTATTTGATGTTTTTGTTGTTTTTCTTTTCTGTTTATCTCACTTGCTCCCTTCCTTTCTATCTTCCATCTTTCTTATTCCTTTGTTCTTTTCCATCGTCCCGTGTTCTTTCTTTCTGTCTTCTTTTCATCTTCCTCTCTCCCTCCTTTCTCTTCTCACCATCTCTTCTCCTCTTCCCTTCTTTATTATCTTGATATTTTTTTTCTGGTTTCGGTGGCTATGAAAATATGGGTCGAAGTTGAGACTTGAGGAGGAATGGAGAAAGGAGGGAGAGAGAAAAGGAATAGGAAAAAAGTGAAAAATTGAGGTCGCTTAGTCTCATTTTCTCTCGGTCTCGTTTTTTTTTCTTCTGTTTTTCTTCTCTCGGTTTTTCCTTTCGCTTTCATTGCTCTTTTTTACATTCTCTTTCGTTTCGTGTCCCCCCCCCCCCGCCTCCTCCAAAGAAAATGGGAATCGGCGAACGAAAATAAAAGTGTTTAATAGCGAATAGAACACATGGAACACGGAATAAATGAAAATGTTAATAAAATGATTGTGAAAGAAATCAAAGAGAAAGAAAAGTCAGAAAAAAAAAAAAGTCTTGAGTCGATCACTCAATTTCGTTAATTTTCTTTTTTTTTCAATTTCAACGTGCATCTCTTTATTAATTTCCTTTCTGCATCCAAGTGTATCTTCATCTTCATTCATCTAATCATCAGTGCCGTATCTGTATCCGTAAATATTTTTGTCGTTTGTAGATCCGACACATTTTGTAAACCTTTCCGCTCTGACCTCTGCCGGGGGACTGATTCCACTTCGAAAAATGTGGAGTTGTGGACTCGGCGGAGGTTGGCGGAGGTAGGTGTTGGCGGTCTCTAAATCTCCTGGTTTTCAATAAAGATTTCCGAGGTTTTATGTGTGAATTTGATTTACTTGTGAGCTGAACCCTTTCTTCGGATATGACTGTCTATCTATAACTATATATCTATATGTTGTATATACATATACATGTACATATACATATACATATATAAGTACGAATATAAATATAAACACACACATAATTGTGTGTGTGCATGTATATATATATATATATATATATATATATATATATATATATATATATATATATATATTTATATATATATATATACATATATATATAAACACACACACACACACACACACCACACACACACACACACACACACACACACACACACACACACACACACACACACACACACACACACACACACACACACAAATATATTACATATTTGATTGCATTTATGTACATAATGCATATATAAATTAGGTACATGTACTATGCACCTTATATATATATATATATATATATATATATATATATATATATATATATATATATATATATATATATATATTTATTTATTTATTTATACATATATAAACATGTATATATATTTACATATAAAAAGATAGATAATTCATTTATGCACAAATAAACATAAACTGAATTTTTGAATCTACAAATATTAAAACTACTTAACAAGAAATGAAACATCTATGACAATAACTTTGATTTACGAAACAAAACCTCAAATCCAGTGAATATTTCTCACACTTTCGAGCGAAACTAAAACCCGAAGAATCCATAACACAATCCTGCATTATTTAAGATTATTAAGAGTAAATATTAAATAGAAGGACCTGATATTTTTCTTGTCGGAATGGAGAGAATGGATGAGATTGAGAAGATGTGGTGAAAGAAATGAAAATAATGGTTGTTGCTTTTGTAATATTAACGCTGTGAGAGGCCATTATTTCTGCAGAGAAAAGGGTTGTGATCGAACATATAGAATTACTTGCCATAATTCATGTATGTTATCGTGATAATAACATCTTGTTGTTATATATGTGGATGAATCAGATTGAAAAGGTTACACACACATGCCCTGTCTCTCCCTCTCTCTCTCTCTTCCTCTCACACACACACATACATATGCCTGCATGTATGTAAATCATTTATACATACATATATGTGTGTGTGTGTATATGTGTGTGTGTGTGTGTGTGTGTGTATATATATAAATATATATATATATATATATATATATATATATATATATATATATTATATATATATATAATTATGTGTGTGTGCATGTATGCATATGTATGTATTGTTTCTTGCATGTTTTTACACAGTGTGTGTGATGCATTTTTATGCATAAAGACTACTTATGATTAATATACATCTGTAGAAGAAAAATCCACAAAATGACAAGCGCCAAAGATGGCAAGGATGGACACTGACACGCGAGGAGAGTGTCGACCAGCGGCACATGGCAACAACATGGCACCGGGAGGGAAACCTAGCTACTACACATGAGAGCCGCATGGTGGAACGTGGCGCCATTCCGTTATGCGCTGACTGTTGACCCTTTCACGCGAGTTCATGAGGGAGGTCAATGAGGGAGGTCATCTAACAGCGCTTGTGTGTGTGATGGAGAGGAAGGAAGGGTATTTTAGGACTTGGGGAGAAGGGGTATCGAGCGCACGGATGCACGCGTGTATGCACTCGCACACGCACGTTCATACTAACTGGGTCTTACTATCTCTCTTTCTCTTTCTCTGTCGCCCTCGCTCACTCTTTCTTTGTCTCTTTCTCTCTTTCTTTGTCTCTCTCTCTCTTTCTTTGTCTCTCTCTCTCTTTCTTTGTCTCTCTCTCTCTTTCTTTGTCTCTCTCTCTCTTTCTTTGTCTCTCTCTCTCTCTCTCTCTCTCTCTCTCTCTCTCTCTCTCTCTCTCTCTCTCTCTCTCTCTCTCTCTCTCTCTCTCTCTCTCTCTCTCTCTCCCTCTCCCTCTCCCTCTCCCTCTCCCTCTCCCTCTCCCTCTCCCTCTCCCTCTCCCTCTCCCTCTCCCTCCCTCCCTCCTTCCCTCCTTCCCTCCTTCCCTCCTTCCCTCCCTCCCTCCCCCTCCCTCACACGCACACGCACACGCACACACACGCACACGCACACACACGCACACACACACCAGAGGCCGGTCACGTCACATTCGTAATATGCAGGAGATGAGCATAATACACGATGACGTCACGGCGGAGGAATGCGCTTCTTGCTAGTGATGTAACGAAGGAGGAACGCAGGGAGAGAGAGAGAGAGAGAGAGAAAGAGAAAGAGAAAGAGAAAGAGAGAGAGAGAAGAGAAGAGAAGGAGAGAGAAGAGAGAGGGATATAGAAGTAGAGAGAGAAGAGAGGGAGATAGGAGTAGAGAGAGAAGAGAGGGAGAAAGAAGGAGTGGGAGGGAGGGAGAGGGAAAGAGAGAGAGAGAGGGTGAAGAGAAGGAGAGGGAGGGAGGGAGGGAGAGAAAGAGGCTGAAACACAGGAGGGAGAGAAGAGAGAGAGGGAGAGAGAGAAAGAGGCTGAAACACAGGAGGGAGAGAAAGAGAGAGGCAGAGGAAGAGAAAGAGAGAGGGGCAGAAAGAGAATGTGAGAAGAAGGAAAGAGATAAGAAGAGAGTAGGGGCGAGAGAGGGAAAGAGAGGGCAGAAAGAGGCAAGGACAAGGAGAGAGAGAGAAAAAATAAGGAGAAAGTATACCCGAAATCGCCACCATGGGGGGGGGGAGTGAGAGTGGGGGGGGAGAGAGACTGGCCTTTCTATGGTAGGTTCATGTCTCTCCAGAGGGTAGGCGGAGACGGCAGTGAAAGAAGGAAGGAAATAAAGGAAAGTGAAAGAAGGAAGGGAATGAAGAAAAGGGGAAGAATGAAGGGAATAAAGGAAAGTGAAAGAAGGAAGGAAGTAAAGGAAAGTGGAAGAAGGAAGGGAATGAAAGAAAGTGAAAGAAGGAAGGAAATGAAGGAAAGGGGGAGAAGGGAGGGAATAAAGGAAAGTGGAAGAAGGAAGGGAATAAAGGAAAATGAAAGAAGGAAATAATTGAAAGTGAAAGAAGGAAGGGAATGAAGGAAAGTGAAAGAAGGAAGGGAATGAAGGAAAGTGAAAGAAGGAAGGGAATGAAGAAAAGGGGAAGAATGAAGGGAATGAAGGAAAGTGGAAGAAGGAAGGAAGTAAAGGAAAATGAAAGAATGAAATAATTGAAAGTGAAAGAAGGAAGGAAATAAAGGAAAGTGAAAGAAGGAAGGAAATAAAGGAAAGGGAAAGAAGGAAGGGAATGAAGGAAAGGGGAAGAAGGGAGGGAATAAAGGAAAATGAAAGAAGGAAGGAAATAAAGGAAAGTGGAAGAAGGAAGGGAATGAAGAAAGTGAAAGAAGGAAGGGGAAGAAAGAAGGAAATAAAGGAAAGGGAAAGTAGGAAGAAAATAAAGGAAAGGGGAAGAAGGAAGGGAATAAAGGAAAGTGAAAGAAGAAAGGAAATGAAGGGAAGTGAAAGAAATAAAGAGGAGATTGAAAGGACAGGAGGAAGGGTAAAGGGACATGTGAAAGAGAGGGATGAAGGGAACGGGATAAAGAAAAGGAAGAGGGGAAAGAAAGAAAGAAAGAAGGAGAATAGGAGAAGGGAAAGAAGATAAAAACCAGAGATAAGAATGGGCAAAGAAAGGGAAGGAAAGAAGTAAAGAGAACGAGAAAGGAAAGAAGTAAAGAAGAGAAAGGAAAGAAAAAAAGACGAGTGAAAAGGAAAGAAGTAAAGAGAACGAGAATGGAAAGAAATAAACAAGAGGAAGGAAAATTGATAAAAGACGAGAGAAAAGGAAAGAAGGAGAGAGAACAAGAAAGGAAAGAAATAAACAAGAGTAATGAAAACTGATAAAAGGAAAAAAATAAACGAGAAAAAAAGGAAAATCGATAAAAAAAAGTCGAGAAAAAGAAATTAAAAAAAGGCGTGTCAGCTGTTTTTTATTTATTACTTTTACTCCATTTCCCAGAACGGCCTAAGAACGAGAGTTTATTATGGAGATTAAACACCCTGACGACTACAAATATTTTGTTTTAGGATCAAATGAACATGACTTGGATTTTGCTTCACGTAATCCTAAAGCTCAAAGAAGCGGAGGATTAGTTAGATTAGTGAAAGAAGCCTGGATTATAAAACCAAATCTGTCAGTTTATTAATTTTCTTGATCTTAAGAATATACAGCAACGCTTTAGATTAGTTTAAAAAGTCTGGATTATAAAACCAAATCTGTCAGTTTATTAATATTCTGGATGTTAAGAATACACAGCAACGCTTTAGATTAGTTAAAGGAGTGGATTATAAGACCAACTTTGTCAGTTTATTAATTTTCTTGATCTTTAGAATATACAGCAACGCTTTAGATTAGTTTAGACAGTCTGGATTATAAAA
>NC_091558.1:42433197-42440697 GCF_042767895.1 Penaeus vannamei | reverse complement strand
ACGGAGACGGGTACCCCTTCGACGGCCAAGGCAAGACGCTCGCCCATGCCTTCTATCCGGGTGCGGGCGTGGGCGGGGACATGCATTTCGACGACCAGGAGCCGTGGGTGCAGCACAAGGATTCGGATAATAGTAAGTGGTTCGGGTGGAGTTGGTGGAGTGGGCGTGGTTTAGGTGATATAGGAAGTGGTTCGGGTGGTTTGGTTGAGTGGGCGTGGTTCGGGTGGTTTGGTTGAGTGGGCGTGGTTCGGGTGATAGGAAGTGGTGGGTGGTTTAGTCGGGTGGGCGTGGTTTAGGTGATAGGAAGTGGTGGGTGGTTTGGTTGAGTGGTTCGGGTGGTTGAATGGGCGTGGTTCGGGTAATAGGAAGTGGTGCGTGGTTCGGCTGAGTGGGTTAGTGGTTCGGGTGGGCGTGGTTTAGGTGATAGGAAGTGGTGGGTGGTTTGGTCGAGTGGTTTAGTGGTACGGGTGGGCGTGGTTCGGGTGATATAGGAAGTGGTGGGTGGTTTGATCGGGTGGTTGGGTGGTTGATTGGGGGTGTTTTGGGTGATAGAAAGTAGTGGGTGGTTTGGTTGAGTGGTTTAGTGATTGAGTGGGCGTGGTTCGAGTGATAGGAAGTGGTGGGTGGTTTGGTTGAGTAGGTTAGTGTTTCGGGTGGGCGTGGTTTAGGTGATAGGAAGTGGTGGGTGGTTTGGTTGAATGGTTAGTGGTTCGGGTGATAGGAAGTGGTGCGTGGTTAGGCTGAGTGGGTTAGTGGTACGGGTGGGCGTGGTTCGGGTGATAGGAAGTGGTGCGTGGTTCGGCTGAGTGGGTTAGTGGTTCGGGTGGGCGTGGTTCGGGTGATAGGATGTAGTGGGTGGTTTGTTTGAGTGCTTGTGTAGTCGGGTGATGGGTTGACTCGAATGAAAGCTAGTGGTGGCTTAGTTGGTTGGGTGGTTAGCAGGTATTTTCGGATAATAGAAAATAGTGGCTAGTTTCGTTGAGTGGTTAAGTGTTTGGGCGTTTACTAGCGCCTGGTGGGACTAGTTGGTTGTTCGTAATAGCGGTGATTAGCAGCTAGTTATTATGTAGTTTGGCTAAAGTAGTGTTTTGGTGATGTTGTTAATTAGTTAATTAGTTAATTAATAATTTAGTGGTTGAATGTTGCTAGTGCAAGGTAAAAAATGGAGTTTGGGTGGTTGCTAGCTGGTTGGTTAGTGGTTGCTAGTAATTGCCTCGGGTAAGTATGGGTAATAGAAAGTTAATGATGATGGACTGTGTTCGTAGTGCTTTTTGAAAGTAATAATAGCTGCATTGTTTTTTATTTTAACTGAAGTTCTAGGGGTTAATGGTAATAAAATGGTTGTCGTTATTGTCACAGTTATTTTTGTTATCATTTTATTATAATTATTACTCTCATTATTATAATTGTCGATATTATCATTATTATTATTATGCTCGAGATTGAGCGTGCTTAATAAGACTTCATCTGTACTACATTTTTTTCAGTTCTGTAACTTTGTGATGAAGATTATAACTTGCATTTTGTTCGCGCTTGATATATTTTGCGCTTAACAGCAGGATTATATTACATGTTACTGATACAATGCAGCTGAAATTAATTGCCATGAATGATAATGGATGATAGCTTTTGTTGTTTTACTGCGTGTTTGTAGTTTATGCTGACGTAATTATTCTATTCGCGCGGTTGAAAGAGGTCTGGGAATGGTGTGTTGATAAATAACTTGGCTGAATATGGTTTAATCACTGATCCCCTGTTATTTCACATTTTGAAGGATTGGTTTTCTTTTTTTTCTTGTTTTGCATGCTTCTAAACTGTGTGTTTTCCTCGGCAAACTGGTTTAGAGACTTGTGGTAGAACGTCTTTTTCCCAGTGAAATACGTAAACATCGAAAGCCCGGTATTTGGAGGGTCTTGAGATAAAGGGTTAAGCAGAGATATAGCTGCCAGTGTTCAGTCACTCTCAAGAAACACAGACAGACGCTCAAGAGATATTACAAATGAGATATTACAGTCAGAGCTTCATGAGTGTTTGGACACTGATACAGACGCACATTTTGCCCACTCGCCAAAAAACACATCAGATGTAGTTTTAAAAAGTCTGCAATAAAAGAAGAAAAAGAAGAGAAAAAGATTCGCGCAACAGCATGTTCTTTCATCCCGCAGAATGGTGTGTGCGTTTACATGCAGAGTTTGAAAGTATGTAATCAGGATGGTCGATAACATGGCGGTTGCCGAAGTCAGTTCTCGGGAGTTTTTTCCCTTTGTTTTCAAGTGTCAAAAGCTGAAGGATTGATTGTATTTCTTTATTTTTTATCGGTGATGGTTGTAGCTGCTGACGCTTCGTTTTTTTTTTTTATGTAAATGTTCCTTAAATATGATATGTGTGTGCGTTCGTGTGCGTGTGTGTTTGCATCTGTTTTGTTAAGCTTCAAGTGTGTTTATAAACATTGAGTGAATTCATTGGACTTCACGGTGGGATGCCCTTGTATCAGACAAATTGTAAAGCTTTTATACACGAGTACTTGTTCCAACAGGTATTTTCCCAACAGTGTTCCTCCCTCAGCAACCACAAACATTTTCGTATCTCTCCCTGTCAAGCTCACAGTCCCTTGATCAATCCAGTCCAGAATTCCCCCGAAATAACGAACCAAACGAAGCTCACAGTCTCCATAACACACGCGGATCTGCCCAACGTGTCCTGAACGTGTTTTCCCCTCTCCCCTTATTCCAGCCTGGGAGCACGTGAGTTTGTTTATCACGGCGGCCCACGAACTCGGCCACGCGCTCGGCCTCTACCACTCGGACGTCGAGGGGGCGCTCATGGGACCCTACCTCATCAAGTTCCCCGAGACCTTCCAGCTGCCCGAGGACGACGTCAGGGGTATCCAGGAGCTCTATGGTGAGTGCTTCTAGCTGTCTGTCTGTCTATTTATCTGTCTATGAAGCAATCAATCATTCTACCTGCATATAAGTCTGTGTCTATCTGTCAGTCAATCAGTTTTCAATTAGTTTACCTGTCTGCTTTCCTGTCTCTCAGTCTATCTGCCTGCCTATCTGTCTATCTATCCTTTTTATCCCTCTGTCTATCTGTCTGTCTCTATCTATCTATCTGTCCAACTATCCGTCTATTAAATATGTCGGTCTATCCATTATTTATCAATATATATATATCTATATGCATGCTATACATAGATATACATATACATATATCGATATATATATTCCCCCTCCCCCCCCATGCACAGGCCCGGACGAGAACTGGAACCAGGACAACTACCCCCAGCCCCCACCGGCCCCCCCTACCCCCAAACCCAAGGAACCCCCCACCGAACGCCCTACCAAGGAGACCCCCAAGAAGCCCATCCTGCCCCCTAAGAACACGGAGAAGCCTGACACGTGTGACACCGACTATGATGCCCTCTCTGTCATCCGGAGGGAGGTGTACATCTTCAAGGGGAAGGTGAGTGTCGTAAAGGGGGGTTTGTGCCAAAGGGGGAAGTGATTAAGGGGATTGTGTCAAAGGGGGAACTGATTAAGGGGATTGTCAAGGGGGAGATGAGTTTCAAAATGGGATTGCATCAAGGAAAGGGAGTGTCATAAGGGAGGGGTGTCTAGAAAGTGAGTTTCATAGGGATTGTGAAGAAAAAAGTGAGTGTCAGAAGAGCAGTAGCCTCAAGGGAAAGTTGATTGTCACAAATGGTTGTGTTTAGAGGAAGGTGAATGCCATGCAGTTGAATTTATCAAGAGGAAGATCAGTGTCATAAGGGAAGTAGCTTCTGGTAGGTGTTAGGTCCAGGGGAAGGTGAATGCACCAGGATAAAAGTGTGTCATGAGACTGATTGAAATAATGAGAGTGTCAAGGGAAGGTGCATTTCATAAGGGTGAGAGTGTCAAGGGCTACATGAGCTTCATAGGGATGATTAAGTCAAAAGGGAAGGGATGTGTCATAAGAGTGATTCCAACAAGGGAAGGTGAGAGTGAAGATGGTCAATGCATCAAGTGGATTGTGTCATAAGGATGATTTCATTAGGGAGAAGTGTTGTAAGAGTGTCTGCATCGAAAAGGAGGTTATAGTGTCGTAAGGTAAATCCATCAGAGGGTAGATGAGTGTCTTAAGGTGATTCCATCAAGGGAAGGGGAATTTCAATAGGGTTGTTGCTTCATAGAAAAAGTGTGTGTCTTAAGGGTGATTGTGGGAAGGGTCACTTCTTTCATTCCTTGTAAGATAATACATGGAGATTTTTATAAGATTTATATGTAGAAACTTGAGTTTGATGAAATGAATACCCAATTATTGAGTATGGGATCTTGAATTCTGTTCTGATTATTTTCAGTACTTCTGGCGATTGGATCCCTCTGGAAAGCTGCGTCCCAACTACCCAGCTGAAATCTCTCGATTCTGGGCCATTCTCCCGAAAAATATCACGAAAGTTGATGCTGTCTATGAAAGGCCAGATACAAACATTGTCTTCTTCATTGGTATGTAATATTTGAAGAGCTTTTTGAGATAATTTTAAAGGTATTTCAAGTACTATATCTCTTGTATAAAGAATAAGATTATTGTATGTTGAATTATTGTCATGTTTTGAGGATTAGAAAATAATGTTACTGTATTATCTCAAGTCTTCTTAAATTGTATAGATATTCTTTAGACATTTATAAAACCTTTTTTTACAAATGGAAAACTTGAGTTTCAAACTTATTACTGTTTGAAGCGTATTCATTTTGACAAATGTGGAAAGGTATGAATATCTTCACAATACAAGAGATGTATTTGACCGGTTTTGAATATATCTTCGTCAGAAATACAAACTCATATTACTGTTTATCAAGTTACACTCCATCCAGTGCATAACATCATGTTTATTATCAAACTCATTACCAATTATCAAGTGATATTTATTACTCAGTATTTAATATCCAACCATTATTCCCTGTCTGTTTTTTTATCCAGTACTTGCCATCAAGCCATTGTTTTGTGTCAGTTCCTCACCTTTTCATTCAGTGTTAAGTAATATTTATCACTCATTACTTCCTGTACTTATCAACAGACCATTGTTCACTATCAGACAATCACTTTTTTTCCAGTGTTTAATATTATTGTTCTCTTTTAGGCAATCGCTACTATGTTTGCCAAGGAAACCAACAGCTGCTCAAGACTGGGCTTCTCAAACACCTAGGGCTGCCTGAAGACCTCGAGAAAGTGGATGCTGCTTTTGTCTGGGGACATAATGGAAGAACCTACTTCTTCGCTGATACAATGTACTGGAGGTATGGGAAGTTTAATTTATATGTTGTGAAACTTCTGTGAGTGTCCAAGATTTATGGTCCAATGGATGTGAATTTTTCCTTTATGTATATAGAGATCTTTTTACTACAGTCTGTTTGTTTTTGTAAGGTTCATGGTTTTTAGAAATGCTGGCATAGTTTGATATGACTTTGGATATACTTGTTAAAAGGTGTTCGGAAGTAGTTTCAGTGCCAGAAAATTCACATGAAATTTTGTTTACTTGTTGAACTGTGTTTTACATTGATAAACAATTGTCTCTGGGTACATGTATTGGCCAGTATAATTGTTTTGTGAATTTTGTTTACACACAAAAGTTTAGTCATGAAAGAATCAATAAGTAGGCTGCCCGACCTTACCTAATTACTCTATTCTAAATGATAAAGGCGTTATAACTTTTGTTGTTATTGGCATTATGGTTGTAATGCCAATAAAAAAACATCTTAATAAGAATCAAAGAAGAGTAAAAAAGTACAATCAGGTGTGTCTTGTAATACAATCCTTGGTGACAAAGTGCTCATGGAGCCATTTTTATAGAAACAACTTTAATAAAGTAAGATCTCAGTGAGTTCAGTATGTATGCTACATACCCTCCTGGAATTGTTATATTGATGAATGCCATATGTTTTACATGTTTTTCCCTTTACTCTTCAGTTTTATAAATAATTATTACTGATCCAAATTTTTGCTCTCTTCCATCATTAGGTTTGATGAATATGTGAAAAATGTAGAGCTTGATTATCCAAGGGACATGGTCATGTGGAGCGGTGTCCCATACAGCATTGACTCGGCCTTTAAATATAATGGTAAGTGCTTGGGGTTTTACGTTCTGCTAGCCTGTGGGTGAAACTATAATGATTTTGAATGATTTTGACAGAGGAGTATATATGTTTGAATATTTGGTTTACCTGAATTACACCATAAAATCCCAGTGTTTAGTCAAAAAGACTTCTATAATTCATTAAGATGTAGATTTGTGTTCTTATCATTTAGATGTATATTTATATAAGATATGTATCCAAGATTTATGCAGCACACCTTTTTCTTCATCTTTCTCCAGGAACCACCTACTTCTTCAAAGGCAAAGTATTCTGGGAATTTGATGACCTACGTATGAAGGTGAAACCGAAGTCACCTGCCCTTTCAGCACCCTATTGGCTTGGCTGTCCCAACAACATCGAAAACCCGTCCTATGGCAAGGCATCCGTAACGGACACCTCTGGTAGTGGCAGCAGCAGCGGATTTTTGACCTCCCTGCTGCCATTTGTGGTCGCTATTGCTGTTGTCGTGCGGGCCGAGTCCCTCACGGCATCATGGAGGTTTAGGCTGTGAAGTGCTCAAGGGAGGGAGGGAAGTGCGAGGGGAGTGAGGGGGGAGCCCCAAAGAGTTCTCATGGGATTTTTTTTTTTTTTTTCTAATGTTTTTTCATTCATTTTTATCTGTTTTTTTCTCTTTGCATTCTTATTTTTTAATACCCCATCTTTTAGAATTTCCTTTTCTAGGATTTTTTTATGCATATATACAGCATGGTAATATGTTTATGTATTTCAGGAATTAGTTGTTCAACTAAAGCTGAGAAATGTGTGTGGAATAAATGTATGTCAGTTCATGGACCATTATGATATCTATTATAATCTCAGAACATGTTGAACATGCCTGAAGTAGGTTGTTTTTTCTATTTTAGACACATTTTATAGGAACACTTTTGGGGGAAAATATTTATTGATGAGGGATTTTCCTTTTCTGTGTATGATGTCAGTGATTTCTGTCTTCTTTTTTTTTTATTCTCTCTCTGCATCATTTTACTTTTTTAATGCGTATAGTGCGATCATTAGGAACATTAAATTCTATAAGGGGTGTTTGATGTGATAGCTCATAGATTGAGCTCAGGTAATATCTTTTAATATCTATGATACTGTAAGAATATAGTGGGATGTGTTTCGAATACTTGGTTTCTGTATGAATGCTTGGAAATGTTTTTTTGTGAAAGATGGTACTTTTGATTTTTTTCTACACATTTGTATGATGAAATAAAAGGATATTTAAGAAATTGTTCTGTTCTGTATCAGTCTAATAAAGGAGATAATTTAGAAGTATCATCTGTTTGTGTATTTGATGAACCATTTCTCTGTTATTTTAGTGGGGGAAAATTCTAAAACTGGAATACACAGTGCCAGTTGGAATGTAAGATTTAAGTTTTGTCTTATTTTT
>NC_091558.1:42418197-42420697 GCF_042767895.1 Penaeus vannamei | reverse complement strand
CTTCTCTTTTGCCTTTTATTTTCATCCTGTTTGATAAATTTTACATCAACTTTCTCATCACTGAAAGCAGTTGTGGGACAAACATTTCTTTAAATGCTTTCTAGTCTTATACAAAAAGAATTTGAAGAAATATTGCTAGTTGTATTTTATCATTTATATTATATTCCTTACTTTCACAATGCCCTAAGCCAAACACTAATAACCAATTTAATAAATATGAATTAACTGATCTCATAGCTATTATACAAGAATGATAATAGTGAGGAACAACACCCAACATTGCTGATAATATTTTACACCAAAAGACTGCTGTTTGAGCTAAAAGTGGTGCTCTTACAGGCGTTGCTTGGTTAGGACACTGATTCCATTGACTGACTGGATGCCCTCCTATCATCAGTTGCACAATCTTCTGCAGTGCAATCCAAGCTCCAATGAGATATGGCAGTAGCCAGAGAGAGAGAGAGAGAGAGACTTTTTTTTTTTACTTTGACACGTTTATTGAGACAAAAGTAAGATTACATCTCAAAAGGATGAGGTAACTTAGGTTATCCTCACCCTTACTTAATAAGTCCCTGTGCGGGCTCACAATTCATTATACAGAGCTTAGGTACAATAATATTTAAAACTAAATACAGCACATACATTATAAAGAATTACAAGCGAGCAAGAGAGAGAGAGAGAGAGAGAGAGAGAGAGAGAGAGAGAGAGAGAGAGAGAGAGAGAGAGAGAGAGAGAGAGAGAGAGACAGAGAGAGAGAGAGAGAGAGAGGCAGAGGCAGAGGCAGAGACAGAGACAGAGACAGAGACAGAGACAGAGACAGAGACAGAGACAGAGACAGAGACAGAGACAGAGACAGAGACAGAGACAGAGACAGAGACAGAGACAGAGACAGAGACAGAGAGAGAGAGAGAGAGAGAGAGAGAGAGAGAGAGAGAGAGAGAGAGAGAGAGAGAGAGAGAGAGAGAGAGAGAGAGAAAGAAAGAAAGAAAGAAAGAGACACATAGACAGACAGACACAGAGAGAGAGAGAGAGAGAGAGAGAGAGAGAGAGAGAGAGAGAGAGAGAGAGAGAGAGAGAGAAAGAGAAAGAGAAAGAGAAAGAGAGAGACAAAGAGATAGAGACAGACAGACAGACAGACAGAGACAGACAGAGACAGAGAGAGAGAGAGAGAGAGAGAGAGAGAGAGAGAGAGAGAGAGAGAGAGACAGAGACAGAGACAGAGACAGAGACAGAGACAGAGACAGAGACAGAGAGAGAGAGAGAGAGAGAGAGAGAGAGAGAGAGAGAGAGAGAGAGAGAGAGAGAGAGAGAGAGACAGAGACAGAGACAGAGACAGAGACAGAGACAGAGACAGAGACAGAGAGAGAGAGAGAGAGAGAGAGAGAGAGAGAGAGAGAGAGAGAGACAGAGACAGAGACAGAGAGAGACAGAGACAGAGAGAGACAGAGACAGAGACAGAGAGAGACAGAGAGACAGAGACAGAGAGAGACAGAGAGAGAGAGAGAGAGAGAGAGAGAGAGAGAGAATGAGAGAGAGAGAGGGAGAGAGAGAGAGAGAGAGAGAGAGAGAGAGGGGGGGGGGGTGCAATAGGAAGGGCTGAAGGAATACCAGTGAAAAGCCTGGATGGAGACTAGTGATTGGGCTGCGGGAGTGCCAATGGAAGAGCAAGGGAACTTCACTGAAACGGCACAATTTGGAGGGCTGTACGCTGGGAGGCAGAAAGAGTACCATTGGGAGGGTGGGGGAGTACCAAAGATAAACAAAGGTGACTTGTTGGGAAAGGACAACGGGACACTGTTGGAAAGACCGAGGAAGCGACACCTAGAAAAACCGACGAGACAAGAAAGAGTCATTGAAGGGGTCAAGGGGGATAGCATTGGAAGGACTGAACTAGTGCCAGTGGAAAGACCGCGACAGTACCATCGGAAGGGGCAAGGGAGAACTAGCGAATAGGCCGAAGAACTAGTACTGGAAGGGACAATGGATAACCAGTGAAAGGACCGAGGGAGTATCATTGGAAAGTCCAATTAGTTACCATTAGAAGAACCAAAGGAGCACCAGCGAAAGGACTGACGGAATACCACTAAAAGAGAAGATGGGATACGATTAAAAGGGCCCAGGGTGAACTAGTGAAAGGGCTGAGAGTACACATGGACGAAAAGAACACTATTAGGACACTTAGCTTTGCTGAGGGAGCACTCGTGGAAGGGTCGAATGGACACCATTGGAAGGGCCGAGGGAGTACCACGCGAAGAGCAGAAAGAGTACCACTGGAAGAGCGTGGAGGTGCCATTGGAGGGGCATGGGGAGAGCCAAATGGCCACCATTGGAGGGATAGAAAGAGAGCCATTGGAAAAGCCGCTGGGACACCATTGGAAGGGCTGAGGATTTACGGAAACGGAAAAAGCTGAAGGAGTACCAGTGGAAGGTCAGAAAGAGTGCTATTGGAAGGTCCAGGAAGCACCAACAGGGCCGACGGTGTACCAGTAGACGAACCGAG
>NC_091558.1:42408197-42413197 GCF_042767895.1 Penaeus vannamei | reverse complement strand
CACAAAGAATCCTTCATTAAATCTAATATATTCATTTACCTAATAATGATTTTATCAACGGAGCACAAAGAATCCTTCATTAAATCTAATATATTCATTTACCTAATAATAATTTTATCAACGGAGCACAAAGAATCCTTCATTAAATCTAATATATTCATTTACCTAATAATGATTTTATCAACGGAGCACAAAGAATCCTTCATTAAATCTAATATATTCATTTACCTAATAATGATTTTATCAACGGAGCACAAAGAATCCTTCATTAAATCTAATATATTCATTTACCTAATAATGATTTTATCAACGGAGCACAAAGAATCCTTCATTAAATCTAATATATTCATTTACCTAATAATGATTTTATCAACGGAGCACAAAGAATCCTTCATTAAATCTAATATATTCATTTACCTAATAATAATTTTATCAATGGAGCACAAAGAATCCTTCATTAAATCTAATATATTCATTTACCTAATAATAATTTTATCAACGGAGCCCAAAGAATCCCTCATTAAATTTAATATATTCATTTACCTAATAATAATTTTATCAACGGAGCACAAAGAATCCTTCATTAAATCTAATATATTCATTTACCTAATAATATTTTTATCAACGGAGCACAAAGAATCCTTCATTAAATCTAATATATTCATTTACCTAATAATAATTTTATCAACGGAGCACAAAGAATCCTTCATTAGATTTAATATATTCATTTACCTAAAAATAATTTTATCAACGGAGCACAAAGAATCCTTCATTAAATCTAATATATTCATTTACCTAATAATATTTTTATCAACGGAGCACAAAGAATCCTTCATTAAATCTAATATATTCATTTACCTAATAATAATTTTATCAACGGAGCGCAAAGAATCCTTCATTAAACTTAATATATTCATTTACCTAATAATAATTTTATCAATGGAGCACAAAGAATCCTTCATTAAACTTAATATATTAATTTACCTAATAATAATTTTATCAACGGAGCGCAAAGAATCCTTCATTAAATTTAATATATTAATTTACCTAATAATAATTTCATCAACGGAGCACAAAGAATCCTTCATTAAATTTAATATATTCATTTACCTAATAATAATTTTATCAATGGAGCGCAAAGAATCCTTCATTAAATCTAATATATTCATTTACCTAATAATATTTTTATCAACGGAGCACAAAGAATCCTTCATTAAATCTAATATATTCATTTACCTAATAATAATTTTATCAACGGAGCGCAAAGAATCCTTCATTAAACTTAATATATTCATTTACCTAATAATAATTTTATCAATGGAGCACAAAGAATCCTTCATTAAACTTAATATATTAATTTACCTAATAATAATTTTATCAACGGAGCGCAAAGAATCCTTCATTAAATTTAATATATTAATTTACCTAATAATAATTTCATCAACGGAGCACAAAGAATCCTTCATTAAATTTAATATATTCATTTACCTAATAATAATTTTATCAATGGAGCGCAAAGAATCCTTCATTAAATCTAATATATTCATTTACCTAATAATAATTTTATCAACGGAGCACAAAGAATCCTTCATTAAATCTAATATATTCATTTACCTAATAATAATTTTATCAATGGAGCGCAAAGAATCCTTCATTAAATCTAATATATTCATTTACCTAATAATAATTTTATCAATGGAGCGCAAAGAATCCTTCATTAAATCTAATATATTCATTTACCTAATAATATTTTTATCAATGGAGCGCAAAGAATCCTTCATTAAATCTAATATATTCATTTACCTAATAATTATTTTATCAATGGAGCACAAAGAATCCCTCATTAAATCTAATATATTCATTTACCTAATAATAATTTTATCAATGGAGCACAAAGAATCCTTCATTAAATCTAATATATTCATTTACCTAATAATGATTTTATCAACGGAGCACAAAGAATCCTTCATTAAATCTAATATATTCATTTACCTAATAATAATTTTATCAACGGAGCACAAAGAATCCTTCATTAAATCTAATATATTCATTTACCTAATAATAATTTTATCAATGGAGCACAAAGAATCCTTCATTAAATCTAATATATTCATTTACCTAATAATAATTTTATCAACGGAGCACAAAGAATCCTTCATTAAATCTAATATATTCATTTACCTAATAATAATTTTATCAATGGAGCACAAAGAATCCTTCATTAAATCTAATATATTCATTTACCTAATAATAATTTTATCAACGGAGCACAAAGAATCCTTCATTAAATCTAATATATTCATTTACCTAATAATAATTTTATCAACGGAGCACAAAGAATCCTTCATTAAATCTAATATATTCATTTACCTAATAATAATTTTATCAATGGAGCACAAAGAATCCTTCATTAAATTTAATATATTCATTTACCTAATAATCATTTTATCAACGGAGCGCAAAGAATCCTTCATTAAATCTAATATATTCATTTACCTAATAATCATTTTATCAACGGAGCGCAAAGAATCCTTCATTAAATCTAATATATTCATTTACCTAATAATAATTTTATCAACGGAGCGCAAAGAATCCTTCATTAAATCTAATATATTCATTTACCTAATAATAATTTTATCAACGGAGCGCAAAGAATCCTTCATTAAATCTAATATATTCATTTACCTAATAATCATTTTATCAATGGAGCACAAAGAATCCCTCATTAAATTTAATATATTCATTTACCTAATAATAATTTTATCAACGGAGCACAAAGAATCCTTCATTAAATCTAATATATTCATTTACCTAATAATAATTTTATCAATGGAGCACAAAGAATCCCTCATTAAATCTAATATATTCATTTACCTAATAATATTTTTATCAACGGAGCACAAAGAATCCTTCATTAAATCTAATATATTCATTTACCTAATAATATTTTCATCAATGGAGCACAAAGAATCCTTCATTAAATCTAATATATTCATTTACCTAATAATAATTTTATCAACGGAGCACAAAGAATCCTTCATTAAATCTAATATATTCATTTACCTAATAATAATTTTATCAATGGAGCACAAAGAATCCCTCATTAAATCTAATATATTCATTTACCTAATAATCATTTTATCAACGGAGCACAAAGAATCCTTCATTAAATCTAATATATTCATTTACCTAATAATAATTTTATCAACGGAGCACAAAGAATCCCTCATTAAATCTAATATATTCATTTACCTAATAATATTTTTATCAACGGAGCACAAAGAATCCTTCATTAAATCTAATATATTCATTTACCTAATAATTAATTTATTTATGGAGCACAAAGAATCCTTCATTAAATTTAATATATTCATTTACCTAATAATAATTTTTGAATTTAATATATTCATTTACCTAATAATAATTTTATCAATGGAGCACAAAGAATCCTTCATTAAATCTAATATATTCATTTACCTAATAATAATTTTATCAATGGAGCACAAAGAATCCCTCATTAAATCTAATATATTCATTTACCTAATAATAATTTTATCAATGGAGCACAAAGAATCCCTCATTAAATCTAATATATTCATTTACCTAATAATATTTTTATCAACGGAGCACAAAGAATCCTTCATTAAATTTAATATATTCATTTACCTAATAATAATTTTATCAATGGAGCACAAAGAATCCCTCATTAAATTTAATATATTCATTTACCTAATAATATTTTCATCAATGGAGCACAAAGAATCCCTCATTAAATCTAATATATTCATTTACCTAATAATATTTTTATCAACGGAGCACAAAGAATCCATTAAATTTAATATATTCATTTACCTAATAATAATTTTATCAATGGAGCACAAAGAATCCTTCATTAAATCTAATATATTCATTTACCTAATAATAATTTCATCAATGGAGCACAAAGAATCCTTCATTAGATTTAATGTATTCATTTACCTAAAAATAATTTTATCAATGGAGCACAAAGAATCCTTCATTAAATTTAATATATTTATTTACCTAATAATAATTTTATCAATGGAGCACAAAGAATCCTTCATTAAGGTTAATATATTCATTTACCTAATAATAATTTTATCAATGGAGCACAAAGAATCCTTCATTAAGGTTAATATATTCATTTACCTAATGATAATTTTATCAATGGAGCGCAAAGAATCCTTCATTAAATTTAATATATTCATTTACCTAATGATAATTTTATCAATGGAGCACAAAGAATCCTTCATTAAATTTAATATATTCATTTACCTAATGATAATTTTATCAATGGAGCGCAAAGAATCCTTCATTAAATTTAATATATTCATTTACCTAATAATAATTTTATCAATGGAGCGCAAAGAATCCTTCATTAAATCTAATATATTCATTTACCTAATAATAATTTTATCAATGGAGCGCAAAGAATCCTTCATTAAATCTAATATATTCATTTACCTAATAATAATTTTATCAATGGAGCGCAAAGAATCCTTCATTAAATCTAATATATTCATTTACCTAATAATAATCTTATCAACGGAACACAAAGAATCCTTCATTAAATTTAATATATTCATTTACCTAATAATAATTTTATCATCGGAGCACAAAGAATCCTTCATTAAATTATCCTTCAGTAAATCATGGCAGGAGAGAGCGTGCGACCGTCCTGCAGGAGAGTCCGATGAGGAGTCTAACCGACGCTGAATAAGTGGAGGAATCCCCCTTGCAATAGACGACATAGTACCCGATTCTCTGTACACGATTCGTATGCTAACCCGCCAATTCGTCTGGTACCTTCGCGCCCGCCTCTGCTATCGGTTCCCAAGCTCGTCGATAAGCCTACCCGATAAGGTGACTGATTCTGGGTATGTTATTTATATTTAGACCTTTCATGTTCTCCACTGCTATCGAGGCCAAGAATGAGGAGGGTTGGGAATCCAAGATATATACGTATATATATATATATATAT
>NC_091558.1:42400697-42403197 GCF_042767895.1 Penaeus vannamei | reverse complement strand
TCTGAGCATTATAATACCGTACCTGGTGACTGTCTGAGCATTATAATACCGTACCTGGTGACTGACTGAGCATTATAATACCGTACCTGGTGACTGACTGTCTGAGCATTATAACACCGTACCTGGTGACTGACTGTCTGAGCATTATAATACCGTACCTGGTGACTGTCTGAGCATTATAATACCGTACCTGGTGACTGTCTGAGCATTATAATACCGTACCTGGTGACTGACTGTCTGAGCATTATGATACTGTACCTGGTGACTGTCTGAGCATTATAATACCGTACCTGGTGACTGTCTGAGCATTATAATACCGTACCTGGTGACTGTCTGAGCATTATAATACCGTACCTGGTGACTGACTGAGCATTATAATACCGTACCTGGTGACTGACTGTCCGAGCATTATAATACTGTACCTGGTGACTGACTGAGCATTATATTACCGTACCTGGTGACTGTCTGAGCATTATAATACCGTACCTGGTGACTGTCGGAGCATTATAATACCGTACCTGGTGACTGTCTGAGCATTATAATACCGTACCTGGTGACTGTCTGAGCATTATAATACCGTACCTGGTGACTGACTGAGCATTATAATACCGTACCTGGTGACTATTGAAGCAAGACTGATCTTACACATGACAATATTATGTGTGGAGGCCTTCCTTCCTGGCATGAGGCATCCTTTATGTCAGGAGAAATACCCGCTTGTGAATAAGAGGATTGTCACTGATTACAAAAATAGATATATCCTTGTAGATTTACAATATCTGGATCAAATAGGCAAAGTAATGGTGATCCGTATAGAGCAATAAAGTTGTACCAATCACAAATATTGTACCAATCTCTTGCGAAAGAAGTTACCAAATTTCCAGAATTCCAGATAAAGGTTCAAAAGTCCAATACCAAATTCACTGTATACTCTACATATCAATTTGCAGTAATTTAAACACTTCTTAAACCTGGCCCGCTAACAATGAACCGCAACGTCCTGACATAAATGACACTTCGTCCTGACAACGTGCCGATCCTGCGACGTCAAACCCACAAGCGAAATGGGCGCGGCAACTTTCTCTTCTCAGTCTCCCACCGCCATGTACATCAGTGATTAATCGAAATTTAATATATTCATTTACCTAATAATAAATATTCCAATCTTGGAGATGCGGGGTATCGATCCCCGTACCTCTCACATGCTAAGCGAGCGCTCTACCACTTGAGCTACATCCCCGTACCTGAATGAGTGCAATAAGTACTATTTATTATTGGTGTCTTGGGGTACACACGGCCGCACGCGCACATTTAGTATATTTTTATCATTCTTTTTTAAGTATTTCTAAGCCTGCTATCAAATCACCATATACTATTTGATACGTGAAATAAGGAACTTTATGGGTAACACAAGGCGCGGGAAGCTAATTGTATAAAAGGTCAAGCCAAGTCGGTCTAACGAGAGAGAGGTTTTGGTCTCGTGTGCTGACAGACCTTTTGGCTTATCAGCTGTCTGACTGGTGCTTCGCGTGTTGTGGCGGGTTGTCTGTTTTAACGAGTAATTGTATGGTACGTTGTCTTGTGTATTTGGTCATATTTTGAAAGATTTGTGCGAAATAAATGTATACTATGGATGGTTATTTTGTGCTGCATTTTTAGTCAGCCGGTAATGTCATTTCATTGTTTTTTTATTTTGACTACGGGATCAGTCTTGACTCACCTGAGAGTCATCACCAAACACGGCAAAACCACACGGAGTTTGTGATTATTAATAATGATTATTATTGTTATCATTAGTAGTAGCAGTAGTTGTAATAATTTTTATGAATAAATGAAATGATTTTAAATATCCCTGAATATTCTATTTACATATACATCATATATATTTTTTATATACATATACATATATACATATGCATGTGTATGTGTGTTTGTGTGCATGTATATATATACATCTATATATATATTATATATATATATAATGTATGTGTGTATATTATATATATATATATATATATATATATATATATATATATATATATATTGTGTGTGTGTGTGTGTGTAGAAAGGTATGAATGAAAATAAATATATTCACAATAAAAGAGATGTATTTAACCGGTTCTGAATATACTGTCAGAAATACATACATTAGAGAAAATACATAGCATATTTATATTACATGGGAGCTGATGAATCACCCGATGATTGTTACCTCGCACTCGTTACACGCATAATTGCTGCCACGACTTTGGATAGTTTGAATCTGCCCGATGCGGTGTTTACATTCGTCTCTGTCGCGATGTATGCAGTTTTCATGCCTTTTCTTATATTTGTTCAATCCTTCATGAATTACTTCAGCTTCCTTCCAGTTCGGAACTCCCGTGGAAGTCCTGTGGTGACGGACGTCGGGCTCGATGCTCGTTGATCCTGATACTGAAGCCACGTCCCGTTTCACCAAAGTAGGCCTTATGGCAACCGCTGCAGGGTATGCGATATACTG
>NC_091558.1:42383197-42388197 GCF_042767895.1 Penaeus vannamei | reverse complement strand
TTGTCTTCCTTGTAAACATTTGCATTTATTAATATAATGCAATAATCAGAATCATGCAGTGCTGTGGTCTCCTTTATGTTCCAGTAGCAAACCACTACTAGTTTATTTATGATAGATTGCAGAAAAGGGTAATTCTTTACAGTATGGATGCACTCATCACAGACCAAGTCTCCAACTCATCACAAAATTTGTTCAACAATCTAAGGTTTGATGGGCGGTTCTTCACCTTGGTATGCATGGCAAGATAGAGCTGAAACTCGGGAGCATTGAGTGGACTTAGGCTGTGAGCGGCACTTTCCGCTATCTTTTTTTCTTTACCTATAGTATTATCATTCGTGTCTGCAGATTATTTTTTATACCAACAACAAACTTGTTGTCCTCTGTAAAAACATCATCTCCATTTTGCCTAGTTTAGTGCATCCTTACCGTAAAGATTAACCTAGAAATGTCTATAACCTCTTTCTAGCCAGAATATAAGTGGTAAATAATTTTGAACATTGCCAAAATGTGCCGTGTGGAGGGCATGGCAGTGTTGCATAGATTAGCAGAATCTAATAAGGAATTGTGTACAACTAATTTGAAGGTGTGAGCATTCCAGAGGTGTTCTGAGACCTATTACCCAAAAGTGAGTCCAAAAATTTTTGTTAGTATAAACTTTCATCTATAAAATAAGTGCTGATATATTGATATTAATTTGCTAATGTTTATCTATCAGTATTGATATTATAGGTGAAAGTTTAAACTAACAAAACATTTTTGGAGTGCCATTTTCATGTGGTTAATCTTTACAGTGTGGACACACTAAGCTAGGGGAAATTGAAGATGGTATTTTTGTAGAGGACAAATAATTGTAGTCGTGAGAACAGGAAATAATCATCAGACACGAATCAGTAATGATTTAGAAAGGAGATCCAAGAAAGTGCAGCTCACACCCAAAGTCTACTTGTCCTTCCAAGTTTCAGCTCTATGAGTTGAAGACCATGTTTTCCGGGGGGGGATATTTGGGACAGAGCCCTCCATCAACCCTCCCTTCTGGCAGTGCCCAATCAAGATAACTTAGATTGTTAAATAAATTTTGTGATGTGGAGTAGTTGACTTAGTCTGTGGCAAGTGCATGTGCACTGTAAAGAATTACCTTTCATGCAATTGGCCAGAGACTTTTGGATGCACATGGGGTGATGCTGTTTGTGTTTGACAATTGTGGTAGTTTTTCTCTGTCGGTGGTCACTTTTTAAATACTTTTTTTCTTTGTTCCTTCCTTCATATTTTCTTTGTTATATTCATGTCATATTTCATGACTTGGAAATGTTTGATCTTCATGAATAGAACATCACCTTCTTTTTTTTTTCAGTCTATATGTTTGTGATATCAAGAAAGCTTGTGAAGAGCAGGAAATAGGACTTATATCATTTATGATTATTAGCAATTATTATTTTATTTTCATTTATTATTCTTACTGTAAGAACCTTTGACAATATCTAAATGCCTTTTCCAGAGTGAGCCAGAGCGAGCTACATCAACAACTTGAGGGTCTATCAGTTGAATTGACAAGGGTCCAGGAACAGACGCAGTGTCCACTCCAGCTCGATGCCTACATAAAGAAGCTGCAGAATGCCAAGAGAAGAGTGGTTGTAGTTAACAATATTCTACAAAATACACAGGTGGGTGTAGATAGTGTGATGATGTAGCAAGAGTGATATATTGAGGAAATGTTTTTCTTTTTAAATATTTCTTGCTGTGATCCTCTTCTGTTTTGTCAGTCTTAGCTTCTAACTGTGGATATGCTTTTCTTGTACTTCGTGTAATTATTTATCTTTGCCATTGTACCCTAGCTTCAGAAACTATGATTTTGAGTAAATTAAAAAAAAAATTGTAATTTGCAGTACTACACGAATATTGAGATGTTAAGATCACTGGACAATAAATAGAAAAGTAGTTACGTTTCAAAGATAATACGGTATAGCTTGATATTTTTGTTTAATAGAAAGTGATATTAGTATTGGATTATTTTATTTCAGTTCCACTTACAAACTCCAAATTAGGTTTTTTAATTGTTGGTGTTGTATAAATTAATGACATTACTCGTTTCCTTTCCCCAGGATCGACTCAATAAATTGCACAACCAGGTCAGCAAAGAAACAGCGCGTAGAAAAGCCCTGTTAGATACCAGTTCGCCATCGACAGTCCCATCAACTTCACTTCATGCACCGTGACTTGACTTTCCGTCATAAAAAAAAAAACTTCAGAATTTTATTAGCTATTAAATGTTTCAAAACATATAGAGAGCACATCGTTCTTGCTTTAAGACATACCAGAGAATCGATTATATAATGAGTGATCTGATTCTGTCATAGTTTTCTTTTGGTGTCCATCCTGGGAACTTGTATTTGTGGACTTGCTGTATTCATGTGACTTAGATATTGTGCCAATGTAGCAAGAGTAATACATTCCATTTGTTTAAAACTGAGGTGTTTGAGGTCACATTGGATGCGCAGAGAATTTGTGTGTATATAGATATATGCGATATTATTAATGATACTTAATTACATATTAACTATCTAGTCATTTGAAATTTCGGAGTATAGTTTCGTTGTGATATTATTCTTTAACTTGAGAATAATTTGGGGGGAAGCAGCAAGGGGCCTTGTGTAGTAGGTGGAAATTTATGTTGATACATTTTAAAAAGCACAAGTGAGTCTTTTAATATCAGCAAGTGGATATCACAGCAATGGATCAAGTAGACAAGATAAAGACCCCCGATTTTTCTCACATAACGTCAGAAGATCTAAATCATATTTACGAGCCTTCAGAAGACAGCTTCCTACTCATTGATGCCCTGGAGAAGGACCTAGCATTTATTCGGAAACGTGAACCTACTGTGTGTCTAGAAGTGGGTACTGGGTCAGGTGTTGTAATAACGGCTCTTGGAAGTGTCCTTGGGCCCCAGTGCCAGTACATGGGTACCGACATCAACCCAAGAGCTTGCAGTATCACCCAGGAAACGGGCAGAGCAAATGGAGTTAACATAGCGTGTGTGTGTACAGACCTGGTTGCGAATGTCATTGACAGAGTAAAAGGGACCATTGATGTGCTGCTATTCAATCCGCCATATGTTGTTACCCCTTCTGAGGAGGTGGGGCAGGGAGACCTCGAGTACACATGGGCAGGTGGAGTGAAAGGCAGAGAGGTCTTAGACAGGCTCTTGCCCAGTGTGGAAGCACTACTGTCTCCAAAAGGACTCTTCTACTTGCTTGTGTTAAAGGAAAATGATCCAGAAGAAATTGCAAGTATAATGGAAAGTAGAGGTTTTTCATGCGAGTGTCTAATGAGGCGCAGGACAGGCCCAGAGAACCTCATGGTTTTACGGTTTTGCAGGAAAGGGAGCCAGTAATATGTAACATGTATGAGATTAGAAAAAAAAATTCAGAACTTATTTACCATATAAATAAAACACATATGAATTGCAGTTTTTTGTTTATATTTTATCTGAAGAACACTTATCCTTCTTTGCTAGAAGTGCTTGTACTATTATTTGTTTAAAAATTATAAAAAAATAAAAAATACATTTTCTTTGTGAACTATAAACACAAGTTGTAAAAGACTTTTGTACTAATATTAAATACTAACAACAAAAAGTCTTGGGTATTAAACTGTTTATATACATACTTTTCAAAAAGGATAATATAATAATTAACTTCACATTGCAGGGTTAAAATAGAACTGACATTTAATTGTCTATGTATAAAAACTTTCACAAAATACTGACATTTAATTGTCTATGTATAAAAACTTTCACAAAATACTAAGAAATTAAGAAACAAATTTCTGTTCTTCACTTACAGATAAAAAGCCTGAGAATCAGCACAGAGGGTTAAATTGTATGCATAAAATAGACATTTCTTAGCCAATACTAACGTGAAGTGATCCGCTCTGAAGACATGCTTTACATTTCTTTTGCTAAAACCATCCAGATCATCACCTTTTATGAAGACTCTTCACTACTGAAACTGTATATAAAAGGTTGTGCAACTGTTTTGCAAACATTTAAATTCAACCTTATCTTGGTGTGAATTTAAATATTTTCTGACATTATCATTGATAACCACAAGGTATATGTCTGTTAAAAAAAAATCATCTTTAAATATCAAAACTTTTGATTGAATTATATGATGTAAATGAAATTAATGATAGTTCCTTGAATCTCAGTACACCAGAATTAAATCATAAGAATTATTTTATACCTGAATATAATTCAAATCCAATTCATGGAATGAGTTACAGAACTTGGCTACTGCTGACTTTTCTTACGCTTTGCTTTGTCAGACGGAGCATTGGGATTTTCACCTTTGTAGAAATCCTTCAAGAGTCCAATGGCTTCATCAGCTCTAATGCCTTTTTTGATGTTAAATGGATAATTATACATTTTAGGGACATTGACGACAGAGCCGCAGCCCCCAAATCTGTCGTTTGAGCAGCCAAACACAATTTCTTGAATGTCGAGCTGCCCTAATGCATCAGCACACATACCGCAAGGCTCTACAGTGACGTAAATTCTAATCTCTGGAAAAACATGTTTGTGATTGAGCTTCTTCTCTTGACACCAATCCAATACTTGGTCAACGCAGTTCATCTCAGCGTGTCTGGTAGCGTTGTGAGTTTCATTGACTGTGTTGCGACCAGAGGCAATGATTGAACCCTTGTAGATGAAGACACAGCCTACGGGTACTTCACCTGAGTTGAGTGCATCTTTTGCTTGGTTCAGAGCTGCCTCCATCCACTGGTTACTTAGGTCTGTGCTTGCAATTCCATCCATTGTGAGTGCAAATTACAAGAGAAAGCACAATGCTTGTGAATCATCAAACAATTTTTGTATGTGTAAATTGTACGAACATCTGAATGCTACAATTAAGCTTCTGGCTTAAAATACTGAATGACCTTGCTTTCTGTTAATTGTTTGATAGCAATTTCCCTCCACCCTTTATTTGCTGCTGGGTTCACTG
>NC_091558.1:42360697-42370697 GCF_042767895.1 Penaeus vannamei | reverse complement strand
AGTGTCATTTTGGAGCAATTTTTATTTGTATGTTATCTTTGTTTGAATTCTATGCCTCCCATCTTGTGTCATTCATGTGTGGATTTTGTGGTTCATAGATGTATTATATTAACAGATGACCATAATATGATGGTTAGATGCACAAAGTAAGTGTAATTAAAAGTACTATTGGCCAAACTTTATCAAAAGACAAATATTAATAACCTTGATAAAAGTTACTAAAATGTATGTGTTAAATATTGATTATTTCTGAGATACTTTATCTCGGATATGATCAGTTTTATTTCTCTTTTTTTTCATTTGTTAGTTTCTACATTCTGTGAATTCTGTATTTTTGTTGTGTACAGAAATAAAGGTCTTTTATATATAAAATTTTATTTTTTTTATACAATAGAACATATTTAGATAGCATAGTCCTCATACAAAATATACACACATATTAATGGTCATGTACTTTCGACCATCTGGTGCAATCCTTACACGAAGAACTAAAGAAATATAGTCTTTAGTAGTTAAGGGCATGCACAAAACTACAACATTTGCTAACTTCCTATTCAAGTCAGATCGGTATCATATAAAAAACGGGTAAGAACAAGATCCTCAATATGCATTTGTATTTAACAGAACAAATAACTAATGAATGTTCTCTTATGTATATATATATTTTTTCTTTTTTTGTCTTTTTTTACATTTTTTTTTTCTTCCCTTAAAAGAAAGAGCGTATCCAACAGGCACAGTAGTTCACTCACTCAAGTGCACAAAGCTAACTACACCAATGTAATTGTGTTAGTAAAGGATTGTACTCCTTCCATACTAAATATCAGAGAAGTTTTAATATTACTAGAGGCCAAATTCAAAACAGTCCTGGGAGAGTTAAATACAACTATACATCACCGAAAACAAGGTAACAGGACAGCTGTAGCAAAGTTTAGTTCTGAGAGCCATGAGGCGTGATTTTAATTTCTTGGCTACGTGTGTGTATGAAGTAAGAATACTTAAAAAGAAAAGGAGAAAAATTCAATGTTAAATCATAATTGTTTTTCACTCTCGCGGGGATATGTGATACGTTTCAAGTATGCATTCTACTTGTTAAAACAGAAAAGATGATATGTTGCTTCTTGTTAATAACAGCCTGAAAGTGAATAGTTCAGCTGTTTTAGGCTAAGGCTAGGAATACAGGGAAAAATAACTACTTGTAGCACACTACACAGGAGGTTATATTCTATTACATCAAATACTGAATGTCACTGAAGCCGAGACTCCGTGATCTCTACATCAGTGTCTAACTCTTTTTATACTTTATTTTCATACAGCACATGTATGTGTTTGAACAGTGAAAATATAAACACAGAGGTTGATTGTCACAACTTTGAAAAGAACAAAAAACAAAACAAAACAATAAAAACTTTTTCGTATTTACTGAAGATTGTCAGTCCTTAGTTTAATGGCAAATGTAAATTTTCCGAATGGATCTCAGAAGGCCGTCAGAGGGGAATTGGCTTGGTGGGATCCACATGTAAAATTTACCCAAGGGATCCTTTGAAGCACACACACAGGAGACTCAAGGGTAGGGAGGCCACTCCGCTAAAATAACTGGGCGTTTTTGATGTTAGTAGTTATTAGTCAACTAATAGAGAAAAAACGAAGCATGGACAAAGGACGTGATGTAAGTGGGGTGAAAAAAAAACTCAGCAGCAGAAGATTATTTGTTGAAATACAGTTAGTAGTGTTAAAGACATTGCATTTCAAAACTAAGGAGTGACTGATAAAAATTGCTGAACAAGTTGTGATTTGATCAGTAATTTCTAATCATATATCAATCACATATGCACACAAACAGTAACCTATACTTCCGACTTAACTAAACAAAGGAACATACAATGCATACACAGGGAAAACGCTGCAACATATCTGTATTTGCAAATAGAATGAGTCCGTTATATTTAAAAAACAAAAAGAATAAAAAAAGACCTACTTTCTACAGAAGAAGTCGCTAAAATAAAAAGAAAAAAAAGACAGCATGTAGCATTGACATCTCGCAAGCAATACCTTCCATCCCATTAATTGAGGCTGCAACGATAGCAAGAGGGGAGGGGGACACAAAACATGTTACAAAAATATCTTCCAAACTAATGGAATGAAACGCAGAACTTCCAGCGAGAAGCACACACAAAAAGCAAACTACCTCTTCACCCCCTAACCCAATCGGCTTCAAACCAGAGGCATGGAGAAACGCACTGCAAATTGCATTGACAGTAGGGATATTGAGCAGCAAAACTATCAACAAAGTTGTCTTCATGGAGACTGGTCCCGCTGTACGCCATCGTTACAAGTATTATTATGATGCAGCTTGCCATTTCTGACTTGCCTCTGGGTTGAAGAGAAACAAGCCTCATTTTGGGAAAATCTGAGCACTCAGCGATGGTGAATTGGTCAATCAAACATTTACTGCAATAAAACATAATTATAATCAAATGGGTCTTTCTTACAGTTCCTTCCCAAATGAGGCTTACCAACAATCATCCTGCTAAGGCTGCCGTCTTTTTAAGCTGGGGATATCAGTGCAAGGCCTCTGAGAAGATCTTGTGAAACCCTCAGAGGAGAAAGCCTTCCTGGTTCATTGTTCCCTTCCAATGGAATCATGGGAGATAAAAAAAATAAAAAAACAATAACAAGAGATCAGAATGTCCTAAATTCTTAAAGGTCTTCCATCTTCCGATCTTCCCACGTGCTTGTTCCACTTTCCTCACTGTTTATAAATCCTCCAGGTTTTTAAAAAGACATGCATCCTGAGCTCAGGCAACCGACTCGAAGTAGCGACTACGTTGGTTGTTGCGCCAAAAGATCCCTTGGGCTGTATCCTAGAAGCGGTCTTTGGGGAGTGTTGACATCTCTGACTCCTGCAGGAACTGGATCTCCTGCAGGTCCATGAACTTTTCTTGGTCCTTTATGTGAGCGTAATTTGCTGCCAAGCACATTAGGTAATGTACCTGGAGGAAGAGACAAAATGGGAATATGTTATTAGTATAAAAGTGAGGGATGTTGAAAACTGTAAAGGTAGCAGGAGTACCATCAATATCTTTTACTTTACTCCTTGTAGCTGTAATAATAATCCTACACGAGGGGAAAAATTCATAAAAACACAAACATGAACACTTACACTAACACCAACCACTAAAGAATCTAGCATGTGATGGTACTTAGCATCATTTTCATACTTTAATAAAATTGAGAAAAAAACATGATAATATTACACCAGAACAGGAGAATAAAGGAGTAGAACTTTGGTGTATTAAATAGATCTAAAATAAAAACCTACACTGTCTCATGTACCTCCACACTGAATATCCCTTTAAAAGAAGAGAATGGCAAGATATGAGCCAAAAAACAAAAACAAAAGCAACAACAGCCATGAATCTCACCAATGACAAAATCACCAAAAAGGATGAAACAGACGCAAGAATGAACATAATTTCTGCGTTGTTGACATAGTCTTTGCAGAACAGCTTCTTCTCGCCATCGCACACCCTCTTGTCCTCCTCTGGTGTCCCCTCAGGAAACAGAAAACCTGGAGGATAAATGGACTTATTAGGATGCTTAAAAATACACTTTATTATTTACTTGGTAGAAAAAACACATTTCTAAAATATTCATATATATGTGAAAGCAGTAAACTCATTTACCCACAAAGTACAACAAATTGAAACCTAGAAAAAGCAAAGAATGTTCCTAAGCTTTATCACAAAAATTGTTGCTCAAAATAAAACCGCAATATTACTTACTAAACTGATTGTAGTCGATACAGTCATTCTGAGGGATATACTGACACTGCAACCATGCAAGAGTATAGAACAGGGTAACAATGATGATAGCAGCGAACATCAGCAACCAGGCCAAAGACAATAGGTATGTGATACCCATGAACTGAAAGGAAAAAACAAAGGATATAATCCTGATTCTCATCTAATAAGAAATGTCAAATATAATGCATGACCAAAACAAGTATGTCTGCACAGTCCATAATTTAAGAAAGGAGAGAAGCCGAGACCAAAGGGGATGACTAACCCTCCCAAAGGTCCCTCTCCTCCAAACTTACAAGACAGACCATCCTGAAATTAAATAACACAAATAAAAAATAGATTGACTGATAGATAAAAAAAAGGACTCGACCAAACAACTCACAATGGCGCAGGAGATCCTTCCGCCCACACGTCCTCGCCATGTCCTGTAGACCTTGTTCCTCGTGTCGCCCGTCGAAAGGCATCCTACGAATAGGATCATAAGACCTAGTCCTCCCATGCCGGCTCCCACCACCATGAAAGTCAGCTGGACCGGCTCGACCCTGGAAAGTCCAACGAAGGAGGAGTTTAGAAGAGGTGGACACAGCTTCAAAGTACAGCTAGAGTTTGTACTGTACTCCTTGAACGTACTTCTTGTTGATTCTCCAAAGTTACTATTCAATCGTCCATAAATAAGAGATGTGAGATTGACAAGATTTATTTTCTTTCAAACTTTTTACATAAAATAAACGTATATGTATTTGCTGGCTGCTTACTTTTGAGAAATTGCAAGATATCTCCTGTGGTTTAAATAATTACTGGTCTTTTAATGTTTATTCAAAACAATTTCTAATCAATAAAGAAAATTTACAGAATTCTCAGAAAACGTATTGCTTTTACACACAGTTAGTATGTGTGCAAAACAATTACATATGCATATACAGAGATAATATTTCATATGCTGAAATGCACTTGCTCTCTGTCATAGGTGCAGGCATATATGTAAACATGTTGCAGAAGGGTTCTCAGGAAACTAAAATAGTTAATATGGGATGCAGCACATACAAGTACAAACTATTATTAAATATACACGCATGCACGTACTTGACTAAGAAGTCTATAATTACAGCATTTCAAAAGGCTGTTGAATAAATGTCTTGTAATTATCCATCCTTGAAGTAACTCCGCAGTATACACACATACACACACACACACACACACACACACACACACACACACACACACACACACACACACACACACACACACACACACGCACACGCACACGCACACACACACACATATATACATATATATAAAATATAACTTTGCACTCGAATATTCAGCTTCTTACCCATACAGCAAAGGCGAGACCACAAACACGTCATTACCCGAAAGAACACCCCTAAAAAAACGTGAGCATCCATTTCACAACAGCGAGAACAAAGCCCTCGTCAGCGCCGACAAGTCCTCCAGTGTTTATTATGCCAGGGTCCAGGGATAGGGGGTGGGGGTGGGGTGAGGTGGGGGGGAGTCACTGCACCGCCCCTCCTCTCCTTCCCCCACCACCACCTCCCCTGCTGTGTCACGGGGCCAGGATGAGGTAATTGTCGAGGGCCACTTGAGAGCAGCGTGAGAACACTGCATTCACATTTTACTCAATGGGAAGCTCGGATCTGTATCATTCTCTCTCTCTCTCTCTCTCTCTCTCTCTCTCTTTCGCTGCGAGACAGAGGTTTGGATGCATTCTTTCTGTAAACCTAGTATCTGTGTGTGTGTGTGTGTGTGTGTGTGTGTGTGTGTGTGTGTGTGTGCGCGTGTCTGTGTGTGTGTGTGTGCGCGTGTCTGGGTGTGTGCGTGTCTGTGTGTGTTTGTTCGTCCATGCACGAGCGTGCGTTACATGTCAGCCTTCACATCCACGCAGATTCATAACTCCAAAAAAAATCAGAGACAAACGAACCAGCAGCCATCCCCTCCACATTCTCCTTCGTCAGGAGCGAAAAGGCGACCTGACCTGACCTCAGCGCAAAGGGCACCAGGTCCGGCGCAGCCCTGAAACAAGGGACGATCGCCCCTCCCACGCCCGGGCTCGCGTTAAGGACTTGATTCAGCCCTCAATCCTATGCATTACGGGCCTTTAACTCCTCTTCCTCTCGCTCGCTCTCTGCGACTGAGGGAGAGAGAGAGAGAGAGAGAGAGAGAGAGAGAGAGAGAGAGAGAGAGAGAGAGAGAGAGAGAGAGAGAGAGAGAGAGAGAGAGAGAGAGAGACGATACAGAAAGAGAAAGAAAAAAGAAAGAGAAAGAGACAGAGATTGACAGATAGAGATTGACGGATAGAAATAGATAGATAGAGAAAAAATATATATAGATACAGAGACAGAGGTAGAGAAAGAGAAAGAAAAAAGAAAGAGAAAGAGAAAAAAGAAAGAGAGAAAGGGACAGAGATTGACAGAAACAGATAGACAGAGAGATAGAGAGAAAAAATATATAGATACACAGACAGACGTAGAGAAAGAGAAAAAGAAAAAAGAAAGAAGTAGAGAAAGAGAAAAAAGAAAGAGAGAAAGAGACAGAGACTGAGAGACTGAACAACAGCATATCTGCATCGTCCGCTCTGTCCGCATGCAATATCCCGCTTGCACAGAGGGAGGGCGAACCATCCCATCCCAGACTGCCTTTGAACAAACACCACTCGTTCACACGTAAAAAAAACAACAACAACACTCGGATTTAACAAGCAGTTTGACGTCGCGGAGATAGAGGGAGGGCGAACCATCCCATCCCCGACTGCCTTTGAACAAACACCACTCGTTCACGTGTAAAAAAACAACACTCGAATTTAACAAGCAGTTTGACGTCGCGGAGATAGAGGGAGGGCGAACCATCCCATCCCCGACTGCCTTTGAACAAACACCACTCGTTCACGTGTAAAAAAACAACAACACTCGGATTTAACAAGCAGTTTGACGTCGCGGAGATAGAGGGAGGGCGAACCATCCATCCCAGACTGCCTTTGAACAAACACCACTCGTTCACGTGTAAAAAAACAACAACAACACTCGGATTTAACAAGCAGTTTGACGTCGCGGAGATAGAGGGAGGGCGAACCATCCCATCCCAGACTGCCTTTGAACAAACACCACTCGTTCACGTGTAAAAAAACAACAACAACACTCGGATTTAACAAGCAGTTTGACGTCGCGGAGATAGAGGGAGGGCGAACCATCCCATCCCAGACTGCCTTTGAACAAACACCACTCGTTCACGTGTAAAAAAACAAAAACACTCGCATTTAACAAGCAGTTTGCCGTCGCGGAGATAGAGGGAGGGCGAACTATCCCATCCCCGACTGCCTTTGAACAAACACCACTCGTTCACGTGTAAAAAAACAACAACAACACCCGAATTTAACAAGCAGTTTGACGTCGCGGAGATAGAGGGAGGGCGAACCATCCCATCCCCGACTGCCTTTGAACAAACACCACTCGTTCACGTGTAAAAAAACAACAACAACAACACTCGGATTTAACAAGCAGTTTGACGTCGCGGTGATTTGTTTACAAACTAAAATCACAGCTGACGACGCATTGCAAACATTACATAGAAATTCAGTGACAAACGGAGTTATTAGATACTGAAGATAATGATAAACTGAATAAATAGATGAATAAAACAGAAGAGAATGAAAGTAAAATACCTAAAACAGAATTGGATAAATCTCAACGGCAAAAATGAATCGGGGCAGCATAGTGCTATCCAGTCAGCCCTGTCCTGACACCTGTTCATCTCATGCACACTCAGTCACGCATGACCAGCACCAGCTAAGGTCAGAGGTCACGACCCTCCTGATGAGAGAGCGGGTCACACACACACACACACACACACACACACAAAATCATATACACCGTTAAACCCTTTTCATTTAAGGTCAATCATCTAGTTTTTATTTTATCTTTATTTTAGGCAAATGTTATTCCCTGCCACGATCAAGAAGGGTGAAAATTAAACGTTTGTCTGTATCACAATTTTTGTCAGGTTCATGATGATTGTTAAGCATAGAACAATTACGAATTAATGAACTCGTAAAAAAGGTTTGGAGTTTATTTACATTATCATTGCTGATATCATGAGATATTTTTTCGGATTTTTTTCCATCGCGTTAAAAAAATCCATTATTTAATTATCTCATATCCAATTCTTAAATCATCTTTTATATATCAAAACTACCGCAAATATAAATAATCTATCATTAAACAATAAATACAATAACCACACACACACGCACGCACGCACGCACACACACACACACACACACACACACACACACACACACACACACACAGACACACATACACACACACACACACACACACACACATACACACACACACACACACACAGAAAAAAAACGAAAAAAAAAAAACACCAAAAAAGGAGACAAAAAACATAAAAAAGATACAAAAAACCGAACAAGGAAATAAGACGTTATTCCACTTATTGACTTATCGCCGTTTGAAACTCTCTTGTAACCGCTCCTTAAGCTGCCTCAAGTGGCGCTTCCTCGACGTAAAACAGCCAATTAAAGCGAAATTGGCCGCAGCGACACCGTGATGTTTCACTCGCGCTGCTCGGTGGTGGTGAGGATGGTGGTGTTGGAGGTGGTGATGTGGTGAGGATGGTGATGTGGTGGTGAGGATGGTGATGTGGTGGTGAGGATGGTGGTGTTGGAGGTGGTGGTGGTGAGGATGGTGATGTGGTGAGGGTAGTGGTGTTGGAGGTGGTGGTGGTGAGGATGGTGGTGTTGGAGGGGGTGGTGGTGAGGATGGTGGTGGTGGAGGTAGTGGTGATGTGGTGTTGGTGTTGGAGGTAGTGGTGATGTGGTGGAGGTAGTGGTGATGTGTTGGAGGTAGTGGTGATGTGGTGTTGGAGGTAGTGGTGATGTGGTGGAGGTGAGGATGGTGATGGTGTTGGAGGTAGTGATGTGGTGATGTTTCACTCGCGCTGCTCGGTGGTGGTGAGGATGGTGGTGTTGGAGGTGGTGGTGGTGAGGATGGTGGTGTTGGAGGTGGTTGGTGGTGAGGATGGTGGTGTTGGAGGTAGTGGTGGTGAGGGTGGTGATGTGGTGGTGTTGGAGGTGGTGTTGGTGAGGATGGTGGTGTTGGAGGTAGTGGTGGTGAGGGTGGTGATGTGGTGGTGTTGGAAGTAGTGGTGATGCGGTGGTGAGGATGGTGGGGTGGTGGTGAGGATGGTGGTGTTGGAGGTAGTGGTAGTGGTGGTAAGGATGGTGACAGTGTTGGAGGTAGTGGTGATGTGGTGGTGAGGATGATGTGGTGGTGGTGAGGATGATGTGGTGGTGGTGAGGATGGTGGTGTTGGAGGTAGTGGTAGTGGTGGTAAGGATGGTGACAGTGTTGGAGGTAGTGGATATGAGGATGGGGATGTGGTGGTGGTGAGGATGGTGGTGTTGGAGGTAGTGGTAGTGGTGGTAAGGATGGTGACAGTGTTGGAGGTAGTGGTGATGTGGTGGTGAGGATGATGTGGTGGTGGTGAGGATGGTGGTGTTGGAGTTAGTGGTGGTGAGGATGATGGTGTTGGAGGTAATGATGATGAGGATGGTGGTGTTGGTGATGGTGGTGAGGATAAGGATGGTGGTGATGTGAGGATGGTAACAGTGTTGAAGTTAGTGATGCTGTGATAAAGATGCTGTGAGGATAAGGATGATGACTGGAGGTCCTGGCGGTAGTGGACGGCAAGGATGATGATGGTGGTGACGTTGAGGACCGGTGACGAAAGGGCGACGATGACCACAAGACGACAGCGATAACAGAGGACAAGATGACGAGGACGATAACCGCCAACACTCTGCGTCCGAAATGCACCCGTTTCGAACCAGCACTCAGTCCAAAGACAAATTTATCAATTTATCAATCAAATTACCAAAAAAAAAACTCAATTACAAAGACAGTCACTCACTCCAAAGATTTTTTTAAAGATTTATGACAAAGACAGTCACTCACTCCAAAGACAAATCTATTTATCAATCTAATTACCAAAAAAAAAAAAAAATCAATTACAAGGACAAAGACAGTCACTCAACCCAAAGACAAATTTATCAATTTATCAATCAAATTACACAAAAAAACTCAATTACAAACCAAAGACAAATTATCAATTCATCAATAAAATTACCAAAAAACAAACAAAATTACAAAGACAAAGACT
>NC_091558.1:42350697-42355697 GCF_042767895.1 Penaeus vannamei | reverse complement strand
ATATTGGGCGCACCAAACTAACTTCTTAAAGAGAGTAAAAGGAATGCATACACAAATTAAATCAATAAAATCAACTACTTGAATTCTTTACCAACACTTGGACAAGACATTGTGGACATTCTGATGTAAATATACCTTTTACCATCACAAGGAAGTTTTATTTACATCAACAGACAATCTCTCTATATTTTATTGACTTTTATCATCATTCACAGTTGAAGAAAAACTTAATGATATGTGTACAAGTAAAGAAAACTATAATATTGCAAGCTTAAGTCAACTATACAAGTAAAGGAAATATTGCACTAAATTACACATTATATACTGTTAAACTTGCACCAAAGTCACAAATAATTATAACAATCAATAATAGTGATGATAATAATAATAATAATAATAATAATAATAATAATAATAATAATAATAATAATAATAATAATAATAACAGCAACAATAATAACTGTAATAATAATAATAATAATAATAATAATAATAATAATAAAAATAACAACAACAATAATAATTAGAACCCAATATTAACAAACTAATTAGTCCTATCTAAGCCCATTAGCAAGAATATTCCATTAAGGCAAACCCCAATTAAGATAAAAAACCTCACGCGATAAGAAACCTCACCGCACAGGAAATGATAACTAGGTAAAACAAACAAACAAACAAAAACATGATAAAACAAGGGAACAAAAAACAAAAGTAAAACGCAATGTGCTTGTCACGTTTTTAATTCTTATTTATTTATTTATCTTTTCTAACTGAAATGACGCAGTTTGATAGTCACATTTTTTTTTCTCGTCTCTGTATATTTCTAAAGACGTGTCGAATGTAAATAAACACAACTATTTACATTTAGTTGCTTTCTATTCCTTTCTATTCCTATTTCTATTTCTTTGATGTCAAGTCAGAGCTTTTTCTTTCCCTCTTCTGATAAAGAAACGAATCTTGAAGGGGTGAATATAAGAAAAAAAATATTACAAGCTTTTTTTCTCGTTACGACATGCATGTTTACTGAGGCTTATTTTATATTCTATTCTCCTTTTCTTGGCTGTATTTAATTCCATTCCTCTCTCTCTCTTTCTCTCTTTTTAAGATTTATGAAAAATACTTATCTCATTTTAATAAGTGTTTTTCCCTAGTTATCATTTTATTGCTCTTTAAGCGTTTACTAAATCATCGCACATTAGAAGTCCAGCGAAAGACGAAAACGAACGAAAGAATGGAGAAAGAACGTTTAAGAGGGATCCTTGCGATAAAAAAAAAAAAATCATGCTACTATATAAAAAAAATCAAAATGAAAAAAAAAGAGAAAAAGTACAACTGGGGTCAAAATTCTAGAGCCCGAATCGAATCCGCATCTCTAATAACGATACGAGATACTGTCATATCAATATAAGTGTGTCGAGAACTTCGGTCATGATAAAAAAAAAAGAAAAAGAAAAGAAAAGAAAAGAAAAAATAGTTTCGAACTTTTGACCACAGCTGTACGACGCAGGAAACCTGTGTGGAACGTGTCAAGCTGTCACTAATACATCGTGATTGTCTACCCTGTGGCGGTGACCTTTCTAATCGTGACCTGGTGGAGGAGGGGGTTAGGAGGGAAGGGGGCAGGGGGTGGCAGGTTGGAGGGGAAAAAAGGGGGTGGGGGAGGGAGGGAGGGAGGGGATCTACCTACGCGAGACACTGGCAATGCTACAGAAGGAGGAGGAGGAGGAGGTCGAGGACGAACAGAGAGAGAACGGGGGGTGGGGGGGGGGACTAAGATTCGTCTATAATTAGCCAGAGATCTTGATGGTATCGTCTGTTCTACGGCGCGCGGTGTCTAGGCTTGGTCTAGGACGAGCACTTGGGAGCAAAAAAATAAATCTTTGGGGAATGGAAATGAAATCCCTTCATGAAATCCCTTCATGAAATCCCTTCTGCGGTGAGATTCTGTGGCTGTGGCGTCCGCTGCCGAACCTAAAGCGTCAAGTCTCCCGCTCTCCTTCAGGACCGTCGTCGGGCGCAGCAGCATTTAGCAGCGGCTACCGTGCATCGTCAGGTCGCGTCCGACACTCCTCCCCCGCCTCCCCGCCCCCCCCCCCTCGCCCGCCGCTCATTATCCCCATCCCTCCCTTCTTCCTCCGTTTCTTCCCTCCTACCCTTCCTCCCATCTTTGCCGGCCTTGGACAGTGGCCGCTCTGTTCGCCCCCTTCTCGTCAAAACCAACACCGACCTAAAACACCTGCCTGTTGCTCCTCCCCCTCGCCGCCTTCTCCCCGCCCCCCCCCTGCCCTCTCCCCCCCCCTAGCCTTACCCTCACTAACCTAATTAATCCCTCCCCTGTCTTCCCCCTTCTCTCTTCTTTCTATCCTCTCCCCTTCCCTCCCTTCTAGTGCCTTATCCTCCCCTCCTCTCTCCTCCTTCGTCTTTCCCCCCTTCCTTTCCCTTCCCCTCCCTCTTCCAAATCTATATCCCATCCCCACCTTATCCCCTTCCCTCCCCACCTCCTTCCCTCCCCCACCTCCTTCCCTCCCCCTTCCCCCTCTATATCCCACCCACCCCACCCCTTCCCCTCCCCCCTCTTCCCCTCTCCCTTCACCCACATACATACCATATGACGCGAAGCTTAAACACCTCCTCGAACATTCTGAGGGTGAGTGTGGTGCCGCGATACATGGTGCCGCAGAACACGCCCACGCCCACGCAGCACATCATGGTGGCGATGAGGGTGGCGTAGGGCACCCGCGTCATGCAGTCTCGGCATTTTCGACCTGTTGGTGGAGAAGGAGAAGGGGGGAGAGTTAGTATGGTGGGGTCCTGGAAGAGGGGGAGGAGGAGGTACAAGAGGTGGAAAAAAAGGAGGAGGAGGAGGAGGAGGTGGTGGAAGAGGAGGAGGAGGAGGTGGTGGAAGAGGAGGAGGAGGAGGTGGTGGAAGGGAGGAGGAGGAGGTGGTGGAAGAGGAGGAAGAGGAGGAGGGTGGGGGAAGAGAAGGAGGAGGAGGTGGTTGGAAGAGGAGGAGGAGGAGGAGGAGGTGGTGGAAGAGGAGGAGGAGGAGGTGGTGGAAGTGAGGAAAGGAGGTGGTGGAAGAGGAGGAGGGAGGAGGTGGTGGAAGAGGAGGAGGAGGAGGTGGTGGAAGAGGAGGAGGGAGGAGGTAGAAGAGGTGGAAAAAAAGGAAGAGGAGGAGGAGGTGGAAGAGGAGGAGGAGGAGGAGGAGGAGGAGGAGGAGGGAGGAGGAGGAGAGGTGGTGGAAGAGGAGGAAGAGGAAGAATAATAATATGAAGGGGAAGAGGAGGAAGAGTAGTAGTAGTAGAAGAAGGTGAGGAAAGGAAATGTAAAAAGGAAAGAAAAGTGGTGAGGAGGATGAGGATAAGGAGGAAGAGGTGGGCGAGGAGAGAAAATGAAGGTAAGAGAGAGAAAGAGAGAAAGAGAGAGAGAGAGAGAGAGAGAGAGAGAGAGAGAGAGAGAGAGAGAGAGAGAGAGAGAGAGAGAGAGAGAGAGAGAAACAGGTGGCGAAACCAATCACGTGAATCATGCTAAGACCTCCGTAATAAGGAGGTGAGAGAGAGAGAGAGAGAGAGAGAGAGAGAGAGAGAGAGAGAGAGAGAGAGAGAGAGAGAGAGAGAGAGAGAGAGAGAGAGAGAGAGAAAGAGGAAACGAGGTGTTCTAGACGAAAGACGGAGAAAATAAGGGAGGAAGGGAAAGAAAGGAAGGAAGGGAAGAAGATACAGAAGACAAAGACGAAGAAGAAGAAAAAGAAGAATCAAAATCAGATGTAGTTAAAGAAGTAAAAGCAGAATAGAAAAAGAAAAAAGAAAGAAAGAAAAAAAGGCAGAAAGAAAGAAAGAAAGAAAGAAAAAGAAAAAAAGAAAGAAAATAAAAGAAAAAGAAAAAAAGAAAAAACAAACACACAAACAAACAAACAAAAAAACAAGATACAACAGACGAGGAGGAGAGAGAGAAGAGAGTGGGTGCTGTGCTGCCATCTACCGGTTGTAATTACCACTAACGGCGGCGCAACCCCTCTTCCCTTGCTTGCAGAATGACTGTTGCTTTCGCTGCCTCCGCCTGCTTGCAATTCCTAGTGTCTGAGAGGAGGAGGAGGAGGAAGAAAGGGAAGGAAGAAGAGGAGGAGGGAGAGAGGGAGGGAGAAGGGGAGGGAAGGAGGAGGAGGAGGAGGAGGAGGAGGAGGAGGAGGAGGAGGAGGAGGAGGAGGGAGAGAGAGGGAGGGAGGGAGGAAGGAGGGAGGAGAGAGAGAGGAGGAGAAAGGGAAGGAAGAAGAGGAGGGAGGGAGGGAGAGAGGGAAGGAAGAGAGAAGAGGGAGGGAGGGTGAGAGGGAGAAAGGGAGAGGGGAGAGAAAGAGGGAATGAGGAGGGAGAGAGAGAAATGGAAGGAAGAGGAGGGAGGGTGAGAAGGGAGAGAGGGAAGGAGAAAGAGAAATAGAAAGAGAAAGAGAGTGAGAGAAAGAACGAAAGAAAGAAAGAAAGAACGAAAGAAAGAGGGACAGCCAGCCAGCCAGACAAACAGCCAGACAGACAGCCAGACAAACAGAAACACACAAGACAGGCAGACACAGCGGATTCCCTCGCAACACGAATTTCGAAAGACAAATTGGCGGTGTCGCAGCCTCTCCTCCGCGACGCCATCTGCCGATGCCTTCACGAGGACACCAGACTCAATGGCCAATGCATTACTCCGTGGCATGGGAGTACAGATGTCTCCAACCTTTCTTCTTCTTCTTCTTCTTCTTCTTCTTCTTCTTCTTCGTCTTCGTCTTCTTCTTCTTCTCTCTCTCTCTCTGTGTCTCAGTCCCTCTTTCTTCCTTTTTTTCTTGCTCTCGTTCTTTTCCTAATTCTCTTTTTCTTCCTTTCGTTCTCTTACACCCCCTTCTTTCTCTCTTTATCTATCTATCTCGAACTCTCTCTCTATCTATCTTTCTCCCTCCCTTATTCTCTCTCTTTCTAACTCCAGCCTTCTCAATCTTCTCCCCCCCCCTTCTCGTCTCTCTC
>NC_091558.1:42325697-42345697 GCF_042767895.1 Penaeus vannamei | reverse complement strand
AGTGAGAGAGCAAGAGCGAGTGTAAGTGCGAGTGAGAGAGCAAGAGCGAGTGTGAGTGCGAGTGAGAGAGCAAGAGCGAGTGTGAGTGCGAGCGAGAGAGCAAGAGCGAGTGTGAGTGCGTGTGAGAGAACAAGAGCGAGTGTGAGTGCGAGTGAGAGAGCAAGTGCGAGTGTGAGTGTGCACGCAAAAGCACTGTATTCAGTGTTGTGTATCCAGCGTGACCGCCCAACCGCGTGTGAGTGTGAGAGCGACTGAGAGCGTGTGAGCGCGAGTATGACCGCGAGTGTGTAGCCAAAGGCATTCTATTCAGTACTGTGTGTATACAGCGTGACCGACTAACCGAGTGTGAATGTAAGAGCGAGTGTGAGAGAGAGTGTGAGAGCGAGCGTGAGAGCGAGTGTGAGAGCGAGTGAGAGAGCGAGTGTGAGAGCGAGTGTGAGAGCGAGTGAGAGAGCGAGCGTGAGAGCGAGTGTGAGAGCGAGTGTGAGAGCGAGTGTGAGAGCGAGTGTGAGAGCGAGTGAGAGAGCGAGTGAGAGAGCGAGTGTGAGAGCGAGTGCGAGAGCGACTGAGAGCGGGTGTGAGCGCGAGTATGACCGCGAACGTGTAGCCAAAAGCATTCTATTCTGTACTGTGTGTATACAGCGTGACCGACTAACCGAGTGTGAATGTGAGAGCGAGTGTGAGAGCGAGCGAGAGAGCGAGTGAGAGAGCGAGCGTGAGAGCGAGTGTGAGAGCGAGTGTGAGAGCGAGCGGCGCGTGTAGACAAAAGCCTCGCATTCAGCGTGTTGTATACACTCGTCGCGTGTATTCAGTGTGACCAACGGAGCCGGGAAGAGTGCGAGTGTGAGTGCGAGTGTGTAGGCAAAAGGGTTGACATAGCGTGCTAACAATAGCTGTGTCAAAGCTGAGTGTAGGCGGGGTAGGATCCCTCGCGGTAACTCCCTCCCTCTCGTTCTCCCTCCCTTTATCTATCTCTCTTTTTTTATTTTCTTCTTTTCTCTCTCTTATTCCCTCTTCCCCTGTCGATCCCCGATTTTCTCCAACTTTTTTTTCCCCTCTCTCTTTCTCTTTCTCTCTCTCTAACTCTCCTTTAACTATCCCGTCTCTTTTATATTTTTCTCTTTTCCCTCTCTCTCTCTCTCTCATCCTTCTCTCTTTTTTTCCTCTTCAGTCTTCTCCTTTCCACCCTTCCTCCATCTTTCTCCCTCCCTCCTTCCTGTCTTCCTTCTCCCTTCCCTCCCTCTTCCCAGAGACCCTCCTTCCCTCTATTTCTCCCTCCTTGTCCCACTTCCTCCCTCCTTCTCCCACCCTCCTCCCTCCTTCTCCCACCCTCCTCCCTTCTTCTCCCTCCCTCCCTCCTCCTCTTTCTCCCTCCTTCTCCCACCCTCCTCCCCTCTTCTCCCACCCTCCTCCCTCTTTCTCCCTCCACCTGTCACTCCTTCCCCCTCCCTCTTTCTCCCTCCACCCTCCTTCTCCCTCCCTCCCTCCTCCTCCCTCCTCCCTCCCTCCACCCTCCTCATCCCACCCTCCTCCCTCTTTCTCCCTCCACCTGCCACTCCTCCGTTACACCAGCCTCTCCGCCGTCACGCCTCTCAGCCACACTTATAACAGGGCGTTGCGTTGTGGTAATGGGCGTGTGCGTGTGTGTGTGTGTGTGTGTGTGTGTGTGTGTGTGTGTGTGTGTGTGTGTGTGTGTGTGTGTGTGTGTGTGTGTGTGTGTGTGTGTGTGTGTGTGTGTGATAGAGAGAGAGAGAGAGAATGAGAGGGCGAGAAAGAGAATGAGAGGGCGAGAGAGAGAATGTGAAGGGGAGAGAGAGAGAGAATGAGAGGGAGAGAGAGAGAGAATGAGAGGGAGAGAAAGAGAGAATGAGAAGGAGAGAGAGAGAGAGAATGAGAGGGAGAGAGAGAGAGAGAGAGAGAGAGAGAAAGAGAGGGAGAGAGACAGAGAGAGAGAGAGAGAGAGAGAGAGAGAGAGAGAGAGAATGAGAGAGAGAGAGAGAATGAGAGAGAGAGAATGAGAAGGAGAGAGAGAGAGAGAATGAGAGGGCAAGAGAGAGAGAGAATGAGAGGGAGGGAGGGAGAATGAGGAGGGAGAGAGAGAGAGAGAGAGAGAGAGAGAGTGAGAAGGAGAGAGAGAGAGAGAGAGTGAGAAGGAGAGAGAGAGAGAGAGTGAGAAGGAGAGAGAGAGAGAGAGTGAGAAGGAGAGAGAGAGAGAGAGTGAGAAGGAGAGAGAGAGAGAGAGTGAGAAGGAGAGAGAGAGAGAGAATGAGAAGGAGAGAGAGAGAGAGAATGAGAAGGAGAGAGAGAGAGAATGAGAAGGAGAGAGAGAGAGAGAATGAGAGGGAGAGAGAGAGAGAGAATGAGAGGGAGAGAAAGAGAATGAGAGGGAGAGAGAGAGAATGAGAGGGAGAGAAAGAGAATGAGAGGGAGAGAAAGAGAATGAGGGGGAGAGAAATAAAATGAGTGGGAGAGAGAGAGAATGAGAGGAGAGAGAGAGACTGAGACAGGGAGTGAGAGAGAGAGAGAGAGAGAGAGAGAGAGAGAGAGAGAGAGAGAGAGAAAGAGAGAGAGAGAGAGAAAGAAAGAATGAGAGAGAGAGACAGACAGACAGAGAAAGAGAGAGAGAGAGAGAATGTACGAGAGAAAGAACGAGAGAGAGAAAAAAAAAGCGCGAGAGACAGAACAAGAGAGAGAGAAAAAAGAAAGAATCCGCGAGAAAGAGAGAAAGAGAGAAAGAGAGAACAAGACAGACAGATACATATCCGTAACTACAACAAATAGACATTCGAGAAAAAAAAGCCTCCTACAAGACGAAAATACACTGACCAAGGGGCTAGCGCTTGCACCAATCTAAACTACAATACCCAGTCTGCTACACTCTTAACCACACAATCCTCTTTCTCATTTAACGTCTGGATCTCACTGCCAGGCGCCCGGTGCTTGTGTCTACCGTGTGTGTCTGTCATGCTTGGGGGTAGAGAGAGAGAGAGGGCGCTATTGCCCCTCTGTACAAGGGAGGAGGGGAAGGAGGGGAGGGTAGGGAGGGAGGGAGGGAGGGGGGAGGGAGCTCAGTCAATGATTGGGTTCGTAGTCCCACATGCGAAGACCTACTTGGGGTGTAAGCCTCTGGCAATCGCGGCATTACAAGGTTGGTACGTTCGTAGTATATACATATATCCATACATACATATACGCACAGACATGTATACATACATATACATACAGTAATCACAGGTTGGGTAGGCCTGCAACACGTACATACGCATATACACACATAAATACATATACATACACAATGGCAAGACTTGTTACAGCGTGAAGGACTTGGAAATCCGCCCCTAAATACAGGTTGTGGAGCACACGAGGGCAACACGCTACGGGAGGAAACGATCTAGGACATCCTTTGGTACGCCGAGAGAGGGGTGGGGGGCAGGGGGAGGGAGAAGGGAAGGGGCCGTGACCTACCCCCCCAGCAGCAGCAGCAGCAGCAGCAGCAGTAGTAGCAAATGTTGCTGCAGTCACACGCGGAGCCGAGGCGCAGACAACAGTGGCCGCAGCGGGTGGAGGTCATGTCCCTGTAACCTGGAGCACGGAAGCCAAGTTACAGTATACCCGTAAGATTCACCTTTGTCGAAGAGAAGTCCTGTAATTCTCCTTTTTTTTAAGGAGAGCCAGGGCTACAGGACCTACCCTTATCGAAGAAAAGTCCTGTAATCCCCCTTTTTTTTAAGGAGAGTCAGGGCTACAGGACCTACCCTTATCGAAGAAAAGTCCTGTAACTTTTTTTTTTTTTTTTGTAGGAGAGCCAGGGCTACAGGACCTACCCTTATCGAAGAAAAGTCCTGTAACTTTATTTTTTTCCTTCTTCTTTTTTTTTTTTTTTTTTTTTTTTTTGTAGGAGATCCAGGGCTACAGGCTCTATCTACCCTGCGGCGCCTGTAATGGTTCGCAAAATCGAGCTACACCTGGGAGTAACTGCCTCTCGACGTGTGTAATCAGCACTGTCCCCGCCCCACTACCTGTGCTGTACGCCACGCCTGGCACTTACGAGGCAGGAAGGGAAACCACAGTACCAGGTACAGATTCAGGGTAGAAAAAATAATAATAATTGCCTAAACAGATATTAAAAAAAAGGGAAAACAAAACAAAATTCCCCCCAGAACAATTGTCACAAGATATATAAGAATAAAAAAGGTAAAAAAAAATATATATATATAAACAAAACGCACACCCAGAATAACTGCCAAAACAGATATATAAAAAGGAAGAAAAAAAAAATAAACAAAACACACACCCAGGAAAGAGAGAAAAAATAAATGCATATCACAGAGACGTCGCTTCACAGAAACACACACACACACACACACACAACACACACGCACACACACACACACACACACACAAACAAACACACACACAAACAAACACACAAAAGCATCTCACGACACGAGACGAATCATCCCACAAGTCGCCCGCACCCTATCGCCCTTTCTCCCCTCCCCTTTATTCTCCCTTTCCCCTCCTCTACATCAATGAGATTACGGTGTGAAGCCAATTACGGTGCGGGGGGGAGGGGGGGGGAGACATCAACTTCCGGTGTCACAATGCACGGGCGGGGGTGTGCAATGTGCAGTGTCACTCCGCAATGTCGAAAGCCCGGATGAAGACGAAATGCAGACGCTATCTTCGTTTCATGGACTAATATAGATAGATAGATAGATAGATAGATAGAGATTGGTCGGCAAATAGGTGGATGGATCGTTTTATGGACTATTGTAGATAGATAGATAGATAGATAGATAGATAGATAGAGATTGGTCGGCAAATAGGTGAATGTGGTCGTTTTATGGACTAATGTAGATAGATAGATAGATAGATAGATAGATAGATAGAGATTGGTCGGCAAATAGGTGAATGTGGTCGTTTTATGGACTAATGTAGATAGATAGATAGATAGATAGATACAGATTGGTCGGCAAATAGGTGAATGTGGTCGTTTTATGGACTAATCTAGATAGATAGATAGATAGATAGATAGATAGAGATTGGTCGGCAAATAGGTGGATGGGTCGTTTTATGGACTAATCTAGATAGATAGATAGATAGATAGATAGATAGATAGATACAGATTGGTCGGCAAATAGGTGAATGTGGTCGTTTTATGGACTAATGTAGATAGATAGATAGATAGATAGATAGATAGATAGATAGAGATTGGTCGGCAAATAGGTGGATGGGTCGTTTTATGGACTAATGTAGATAGATAGATAGATAGATACAGATTAAGTGACAAACAAGTGAATATTAGTTGGTACATAGACATGTAGATGGATAGATAGATAGATACAGATTGGTTATGGACTAATGTAGATAGATAGATAGATAGATAGATAGATAGATACAGATTGGTCGGCAAATAGGTGAATGGGGTGACTGAACAAACAGCCAGATAAAATTCTAGAAAGACAGATAACGACATACAGACAACAATTTATAATCCTCTATAACGTACCAAGATAAAACATAATCCGAAGAAACACAACACATCAAAGACATAATTCTAAACATCTCACTTCTGAAGAGACTTATAGACAGACAGACAAATAGACAGAGCGTGAAGTACGAAGCCTCCTCAAGGGGGGGTTTAAAGGCGCTGTCACACTATCACTTTTTCCGTCAATTTTTTTTTGACAATTTTATTTAACATAAATACAAACATTCTCGAATAATAGCTCTTGATCTGACTTTGCTTGGCTGAAAAAAGTTGACGGAAAGGTTTTCAGACGGAAACGATCATCATCGTCTGACTGGAGAATCGACAATTCGCTCGAAAACGGACAAAATTTCAGAAAATTGTCAAAAAAAATTGACGGAAAGAGTTTAAAGAGAGTGAAGTACAAAACCTCCTCAAAGGGGGTTTAAGATGATTTTAAATAAGAGTGAAGTACAAAGCCTCCTCAAAAAGGGGGTTTAAGATGATTTTAACAAGTGACGCAATAATGTACAGCTCCTCAGGCCGATGCAGGAGGGACTTCGAAGTCTGAATCTCAATTTCAAGCGAAAACAAGACACAGCGGGGGACGAGGGACAGGAAAATAAAGGAGGGAAAAAGGAGGGAGAGCAGATGGGTGGGGAAGAGGAGGAGGAGGTGGAGGTAGAGAAGGAGGAGGTGGAGGTAGAGGAGGAGGAGGAAGAAGAGGAGGAGAGTAGTGGATGGGAGGAGGAGGAGGAGGAGGAGGAAGAGGTGGAGGACGAGGAGATGGAGAGAGAGGTGGAGGTGGAGATGGAGGTAGAGGAGGAGGAAGAAGAGGAGGAGGAGATTAGTGTAGGGAAGGGAGGAAGAGATGGACTGAGAGGAAGAGGAGGAAGAGGAAGAAGAAGAAGAGGAGGAGACTGAGAGAGATTGGGAGAAGGTAGAGAAGGAGTGGATGGAGAGAAGAAAAAATGGATGGAGGAGATGAAGGAAGAGGAAGAGGAAGAGGAGGAGCTGGAGAAAAAAAAGGAAGAGGAGTAGTTGGAAGACGAGTAGGTAAAGGACGAATAGGCGGAAGAAGGAAAAGATAAAACAGAAGAAAGGAGAGGGTGAGAAGACGAGAAAAAAGGGACGAACGACGGAGAGAGAAAGGAGATAAGCAGGTGGATTTGGAAGAGGATATAGAGGATCAAAAGATGAAGGAGAGGAGGCGGAGAAAGAGAAAACTGACATGGGTGCGAAAGCCAGTACACTCCAGGAGGCGAGCGATACGATGCGACCAAAACCACCATTTCTCACACACACACACGCACACACACGCACGCACACACACACACACACACAGAGAGAAACACACACACACACACACAGAAACACACGGATACGCACACAAGCACACAAACGCACTCACGATCACACACACACACACACACACACACACAGAAATACAAGGATACGCACACACATACACACACACACACACACACACACACACACACACACACACACACACACACACACACACACACACACACACACACACGCACGTACGCACACACACGCACGCATACACACACACACACGCACACACACACGTACACACACACACACACAGAAACACACACACACACACGAACACACGTACACACACACACACGCACACACACACGTACACACACACACGCACACACACACACACACACACACACATACAGCCACAAATCCAACAGGAAAAATCATAACACAGAAGGAAGTTATTGTTAAGAAAACTCTCAACAGCCATTACGAAGAAAATTGATTCGCGGCGCCTTCCTTTCTCTCGTTCTTTCTTCCTCTGTCTCCTTTCTCTCGTTCTTTCTTCCTTCCTCTCTATCTATCTCATTCTCTCCCTTTTCCTATCTCCTCGCACTTTCTCTCATTCTCTCTTCCTTATCCGTCTATCATCCTCTCCATTTCCCTCCATTATTTCCTCTCATTCTCTCTCCCTTCTTATCTGTCTATCGTCTTCTTCATCTTCCTATCCCTTCTTCGGTTCTTCTATTCTCTCTTCCCTCTTGTATGTCTCTTATCCTCTCTATCTCCCTATCCCCTTTTACTTTCTCTCCCTCTCTCCTCCTTCCTATGTCCCTCATCCTCTCACCTTTTACATCTTCCCACCTCCTCTTTAATTTCCTTCACACACAAAAATAATAACAATAAATAACATCAATAATAAATAATAAAATAATAACAATAAATAACATAAATAATAAATAATAACAATAATAAACACAAATAATAAATAATAAAATAATAACAATAAATAACAAATAATAAAATAATAAATACAACAACAAAACAAAAAGGCCCCAACGCATTGTCAAGCCGCAAGTTAACACGCAGTGCCACCTCGCTTAGGCCTAGTGCCACTCCCGGTGCCAAGTTTAGTCCTCTTTCCTCGGTCGGAGTTAAGAGGTCTGTCTGCCTGTCTCCCACTCCTCCACTTTTTGGCACTCTTTCTCGGCAAAACGAGAGGGAGGCCTTTTAACGGAGTGAAAAATAGCGAAGGTACAAAGAAGAATGCGAGGGAATGCGAGTGTATAATGGAGAACTGAAGAGAGAGAAAGAAAGAGGGAGAGGGAGAGAGGGAGAGAGGGGGGAGGGGAGGGGAGGATAAGGGAGGAGGAGGGAGGAGAGGAGGAGGAGAGAGAGGAGAGGAGAGAGAGGGAGGGAGAGAGAGAGAGAGAGAGAGAGAGAGAGAGAGAGAGAGAGAGAGAGAGAGAGAGAGAGAGAGAGAGAGAGAGAGAGAGAGAGAGAGAGAGGAGAGAAAGAGAGAGAGAGAGAGAGAGAGAGAGAGAGAGAGAGAGAGAGAGAGAGAGAGAGGGAGGGAGAGAGAGGAGAGAGAGAGAGAGAGAGAGGAGAGAGATAGAGAGAGAGAGAGAGAATGAAAATAACGAACTCAAAAGAGAGAGAGACAAAAAATAAGATTAACAATTTTACAAACCACGAAAAGAGAGAGAGAGAAAAAAATAAGATTAACAATTTCACAAACCCACGAATTCGGAATGAACTACAGACAAATAACCAACCCGGGATGACGTCAGCAACAACAACAACAACAACAACAACAACAAGGACTTCAAATTAACCAGACGTGGATAATAAACCCGACATCCACCTTATAATCCGTCCTTGGAAAAGATCAACCCTCCCCCCCTCCCCACAACAACAGCCCCCTTGACAAAGACCACCTCCTCATACCACGCGCCCCATACCCTCATGCCTCATACCTCATACCTCATGCCCAAGTACCAACAACACAGTACAGTACCCCCCTCCCCTGGGCACGTGCGGCGCGGATACCCCCCGGGGGACTTGTAATCGACTGGGCATAAGGGACGGACAAGAACCTCCCCCACCCCCTCCCATTCCCTTTTTTTCTTCTTCTCTTTTCTCTTTTTCTCCTTTTCTTTTTCTTTCTTTCTTTCTTCGTCTTCTCTTTCTCATCCCCATCTTTCTTCTTTCATCCTTTCTTTCCTCCCCCCCCTACCTTTCTCTTCTTCTTTTCCTTCTCTCCCTCCCCCTTCACCATCACCTTAACCAACAAAGATCCTGTAGAAGCCCCCTCCCCCTCCCCCCTCCCCCCTCCGTCATACCCCACCCGCGTCCTTCTCACCTCTTCCTCCTCTTCCTCCTCTCCCTTCTTCCTTCCTCCCTTCCCCCTCCCCTACCCCCACCACCAGCTTAACTAACAAAGATCCTGTAGAAGACCTCCCCTCCCCCTCCCCTAACCCCCTACCCCCATCACCCACGCGGAGGAAGTCCCTAAGGAGAGAGAGAGAGAGAGAGAGAGAGAGAGAGAGAGAGAGAGAGAGAGAGAGAGAGAGAGAGAGAGAGAGAGAGAGAGAGAGAGAGAGAGAGAGAGAGAGAGAGAGAGAGAGAGAGAGAGAGAGAGAGAGAGAGGGAAAGGGAAAGAGAAAGAGAGAGGAAAACAAAGGAATATATATATATATATATATATATATATATATATATATATATATATATAGAGAGAGAGAGAGAGAGAGAGAGAGAGAGAGAGAGAGAGAGAGAGAGAGAGAGAAAGAAAGAAAGAAAGAGGAAAATAAAAGAAAACAGATAGCGAGATAGAGAGAAAGAGGAAGGATGAACAAGAGATACAGATAGATAGAGAGAGAGAGGGAGGAGGAGCGAGCTAGAGATAGACAGACAGAGAGAGAAACAAGAGAGGTGCACCCTGGAGAGCTGCCGTGTTGCCTGCTCCTGCTCCCCGTTTATCATCTTCTCGCTCTTGCTTCCCCCTTCTCTTTCACCTCGTTTAATTTTTGATTATCTGCGTTCTCTTCCTCCTCCTCATTCGTCCCATCATTCTCCTCCCCTTTCTTCTACTTCTCTCTCCATTTGCTCTTGTCTCTTCACTCTTCTTCTATTCCTCCTCCTCCTTTTCCACTCAATTAATCCCATCTTCTCTCTCTCTCTCCATTTTTTTTATTCCCCCTCTCTCTCTTCCACCTACATTCCAAAGTTTCCAAATATCCCTTTTCTCTGCTTCCTTCTCCTCTCCCACCCACTGTCCTTCCCCACCCCCCTCCTCTTCCACCTCCACCTACTCCCCCACGCCACCCCCACCCACCCCTCTCGTGGGCGTAAGGGCGTGAAGAAGTCTTTGTCTAATTCTCTGAAATCATCTCGTCCCGGGAGAGAGGAAGAGGGAGAGAGAGGGAGAAGGAGAGGGAGAGGGAGAGAGAGGGAGAGGGAGGGAGGGAGGGAGAGAGGGAGGGAGAGAGGGGGAGAGAGAGAGAGAGAGAGAGAGAGAGAGAGAGAGAGAGAGAGAGAGAGAGAGAGAGAGAGAGAGAGAGAGGGAGAGAGGGAGGGAGGGAGGAGAGAGAGAGAGAGAGAGAGAGAGAGAGAGAGAGAGAGAGAGAGAGAGAGAGAGAGAGAGAGAGAGAGAGAGAGAGAGAGAGAGCGAGAGAGAGCAAGGAGAGAAAGAGAAATAGAAAGAAAGGGAGAGAAAGAAAGGGAATGAGAAAAAATAATAAAGACACACAAAAACAAAATATCGAAGAGAGAAAAACAGACAGAAAGAAAGAAAGAACGAAAAAAAAATCCCATCAAACACATCCCCTTTTTACACCAACCAACCCCCCCCCTGCCCCCCCCAAAAAAAAGTTAAACCCCATCCAAAGAAAAGGCTACATAATGACTCACAAAACAACAACAACAAAATAATAACCTCGATAAAACCTCTACATAATCGCCGTTATTAAAGTACAGTTAGATTCCGAGTTCGACGGAGAGAGAGAGAGAGAGAGAGAGACGGAAGGGGGGGGGAGGGGGGTAGGAGGGACGAAGGGAGGAAATGGGAGAGAGAGAGAGGTTAAAGAGGGGAGAGAGTGGTTAATAATAATAATAATAATAATAATAATAATAATAATAATAATAATAATAATGACAATAACAATGACAATAACTAAAAAGAATAGTAACAATAATAAATAATATAACAATAATAATAATGATAATAACGGCAACAACGACTATAGGCAATAGAAGAAAAAAAATCATACAATAATAACAACATCAATAAAATAAACGATAATAATAACAACAATAACAACGATAACAATAAACGACCGCAAAACAAAAATGGCCACAATCCCACCACACTTTACCGGCAACCCCCCTCCCCCTCCCCCCACCCCTCCCTTCACCCCACACCGCAGGCCCTTCCACGCCCCTACCCTCCCCCCTCCCCCCTTTCTCAAAAACGCCCCCATGCACCTTGCAAGACTCGCTCCCAAGACGCACAAAGCCGGCGCAACACACACGCACGAACCCCCCTACCCCACCCCACCCCATCCCACCCCCTCCCCCCACCCCCCGCGCACCAGCTCCGAGGGGTAAAACATTCGCCGGGAGATAAAGCGAACTGATGTAAATATAAACTTAAAACAAATGCGAAAACGGAGGCTCGGGGACTTTGGCACGGCTTGGAGACGGCCATACAGACGTACATACACGCATACTCACACGCACATACAAAAGCGTACGTGTGTATGTACACGGGCGGGTTGGGGTACAGACTATAAGGTAATCAACAGTTACAGGTATATACATATATACATATGTACATGTCTACACATAAATATACATACACACTTACACATACACACACATTCACACACAGATCGAAGTACAGACAATGCGTATAAAAAATCGATGAGTATATACAACCCCTAAATGTACACATATCAATACGCACACAAGCACACTTACACACGCACACACACCGACAGCCACCTGGTGCAACACGCCAAGACTCCACTTTCTAGATTTGCAATATCACGCACAACGTACTTTACACATTGCAACAAGGATTCATCATCGTATTTTTGGTATGCTGTCCTCAGTCACTTTCTTTTTAAATGGTTATATTTTTTAAAAGATTTTTGCTTTTAATAGATTTATTAATAGATTTTAATAGATTTATTTAATAGATGTTTGCTTTTATTAAATCTTACAAAAAATAATTAAATAGATTTATTTAATAGATGTTTGCTTTTATTAAATCCATTTCCAACAGATTTTTGCTTTCAATCGATTTTACGTCGAACAGATTTTATTCCTTACTGATTTTACCTTTCTCATGTCACCCTTACCTTTGTCTCTTCGCATATTTCTATTTCAAATTGATTTTCGTTCTGAACTGATCTCATTCCTTATATATTTTATCTTCAACTTATTTTATGCTTTTGGGTCCTATTTCATGTTTTTTTTTCTTTTTTATCTTATTCCTTATACATTTTATCTTCAACTTATTTTATGCTTCTGGGTCCCATTTCATGTGTTTTTTTGTTTGTTTTTTGTATCGAATATAACGTCTATTTTTGTGGGATCGTTCTGTAGGCGAATCAATAATTGACTAGACAATAAAATATTCAATATATTGATCTCCTTGTCTTCCGCGCTCTCTCTCTCTCTCTCTCTCTCTTTCTTTCTTTGTCTCTCTTTCTTTCTCTCTCTCTCTCTTGTTCTCTTTATTTATTTTCTGTCTCTCTCTCTCTCTCTCTCTCTCTCTCTCTCTCTCTCTCTCTCTCTCTCTCTCTCTCTCTCTCCCTTGTTTTCTCTCTCTCTCTCTCTCTCTCTCTTTTCTTCTCTCCTCTCCTTCTCTCTGTCTCCCTCTCTCTCTCTCGCTCTCCTTCTCTCCTCTCTTCTTCCTCTTCCCTTCCAATTTCCTCTTCATTTTCATCATCTACATCATAACTTCCCTCTTTATGCTTAAAAAAAAATTACCTACGTTGGCTTAATTTTGCTTAGACATCATCACCATTTTTTTATGCAAGTTTTATATATATATTCTCATTCTAAAATTGCATGACTCGCGAGTTTTAAAAATAGCTTAACTCGCTGCACGTTTTGGTACTCGCTAAAAAAATAAAAAAAAAGGGGAAAAAAAAATATATAATAATAATAATAATGAATCACATTTTTGGCCATGAAAAAAAGGAAATAAAGAAAGAGGAAAGGAAGGAAAAAAAGGGAAATAAAGAAAGAGGAAAGGAAGGAAAAAAAAGGAAATAAAGAAAGAGGAAAGGAAGGAAAAAAAGGAAATAAAGAAAGAGGAAAGGAAGGAAAAAAAAGGAAATAAAGAAAGAGGAAAGGAAGGAAAAAAGAAGAAGAGATGGAGGAATGGAAGGAAAAAGAAGAAGAGAAAGAGGAATGGAAGGAAAAAGAAGAAGAGATCAATAAAAGACATGAATAAAAGAAATGAAAAGGGGGAATAACTGTGAGAAAAAGCCGAAAGCAGAAAGAAACGAAAAGAAAAGCGAAAGAAATGGAAAAAAAATAAATAAAAGAAATGAAAGCAAAATAAAAACGAAGAATAAAAACTAATAATAAAAAGAAAAAAACATACCCCTCCTTCCTCCTACCCCCCCCCAAAAAAAAAAAAAAAAAAAAAAAAAAAAAAACACGCCCTTATGACAGGACACCCGAGAGGCGACAATCCGCTGACACTCTCCTCTCCACCTGCCGTACTCTCCTTTCCTTCCTTATAAGCAACACGTACTCGTCTCTCGCTTGCCAAGGCTGCTCCCAAAAACCTTGTCACATGGATAAGCGACGACACATGTACGCACGCACACAGGTACACACGCACAAAGGTACGCACGCACAGAGGTACAGACGCACAGAGGTACAGACGCACAGAGGTACAGACGCATAGAGGTACAGACGCACAGAGGTACAGACGCACAGAGGTACAGACGCACAGAGGTACGCACGCACACAGGTACAGACGCACAGAGGTACAGACGCACAGAGGTACAGACGCATAGAGGTACAGACGCACAGAGGTACAGACGCACAGAGGTACGCACGCACAGAGGTACGCACGCACACAGGTACACACGCACAGAGGTACACACGCACAGAGGTACGCACGCACAGAGGTACACACGCACAGAGGTACACACGCACAGAGGTACACACGCACAGAGGTACACACGCACAGAGGTACACACGCACAGAGGTACACACGCACAGAGGTACACACGCGCCGTTCCTGCACACACACACACATACATACATGCATACGTACAAACATGGATACGTATACATGGGCACAAACAAATGCACATAAACCTATCATAAATATACAATATGTATGTATGTGTGTGTGTGTGTGTGTGTGTGTGTGTGTGTGTGTGTGTGTGTGTGTGTGTGTGTGTGTGTGTGTGTGTGTGTGTGTGTGTGTGTATTCCTAGATTCACAAAAACTTCCCGCCACCTCCATTTACTATCTCCATGCACCTGTGAGACATCAATATTTCCTGTCTTGACCTTTCTCTCTCTCTCTCTCTCTCTCTCTCTCTCAGTCTATCTATAGATAGAGAGATAGTGAGAGAGAGAGAGACAGAGAGAGAGAGAGAGAGAGAGAGAGAGAGAGAGAGAGAGAGAGAGAGAGAGAGAGAGAGAGAGGGAGAGAGGAGAGAGAGAGAGAGAGAGAGAGAGAGAGAGAGAGAGAGAGAGAGAGATAGAGAGAGAGAGAGAGAGAGAGAGAGAGAGAGAGAGAGAGAGAGAGAGAGAGAGAGAGAGAGAGAGAGAGAGAGAGAGAGAGAGAGAGAGGGAGAGGGAGAGGGAGAGGGAGAGGGAGAGGGAGAGAGAGAGAGAGAGAGAGAGAGAGAGAGAGAGAGAGAGAGAGAGAGAGAGAAAGAAAGAGAGGGAGAGAGAGAAAAAAAAAGCGAGAGGGAAAAGAAGACAGAACCAAATAAACATAGAAGCAACCAATCTTTTTTTCTCCTCTCTCTCTCTCTCTCTCTACTTCTCCCGCCCTTCTCTCTCCCTCTCTCCGCCTCCGGAAATATCGAATGCATTCCCAAGGTTAATAATTAAGAGATGAGAAGGTCCCACCGTGCTATGACACATCCGTTATCTTCACCGTTAAATAGGGAACCGTTATTTTCACCGTAATGCCGTTAAATTAATGGCTACGCTGATTTATTTACTGTTTATTATTACTGTATCTTGTGGCGAAATATTTACGGTCTATTTTCACCCTTGCTTTGCTTATATTTTCGTCGGGATATTGGAAAGAGTAATCGTTACCGTTATATTTAAATATTCTTCGTTTACTTTCCCATCGACACATTCTTAACTAAAATTCCCGTGGGATTGAAACATTCCTAGTTATCCTCACCGTTGATTTGAAAAGAAGAGAAAAGAAAAAAAGAAATGATCTTTGTGGCTAAAATAACATTCTCAGTTATCCTCACCGTGCTATCGAAACATTCCCAGCTAGGTTATCCCCACCGTTGTTGCTACGGACATATTTTCATCAAAGTCTTGAAGAAGAAGAAGAAGAAGAAAAAAAGAAATTTGGTATTTTCACCGTGACATCAAATGATTCCCGATCATCTTCGCCGTTGCTGTTGCCACGCATCTATTTTCACCGACGATTTGACAAAAACAAAACAAAACAAAAATAAACATAAAAATCAAATAACAAAAAAGAGAGATAAAAGAAATATATTATCTTCACCGTGGCATCGAAACAATACCCAATTATCCTCACCGTTGCTGTTGCCACGCATCTATTTTCACCGACGATTTGACAAGACAAAACAAAACCATACAAAACCAAACAAAAACATAAAAATCAAATAATAAAAAAAAGAGAATTTTTTTTTTATCTCCACCGTGGCATCGAAACAATACCCAATTATCCTCACCGTTGTTCTCTTTACGCGCGCTTATTATTTTCACCGTTGCCAAGGGGTGCTTGTTGCTATCGAAACCCATCGCCTTGGTTTCGGATTCCCAGACGAACACCAGCGTCGGATCCTCTTTCGGACAAATACATTTGGGAGAATAAAAGAAGGAAGAAAAAGAAAAGACAAAAAAACGGGGATATGGTGAACGGAACAATAAAAGAAGGAGAGAGAGAGGGAGAGGGAGAGGGAGAGGGAGAGGGAAAGAGAGGGAGGGAGGGAGGGAGGGAGAGAGAGAGAGAGAGAGAGAGAGAGAGAGAGAGAGAGAGAGAGAGAGAGAGAGAGAGAGAGAGAGAGAGAGAGAGAGAAAACGGGAATATGGTGAAGGGAACAATAAAAGAAGGAAAAACAAGAAAAGAAGAAAAACGGGAATATGGTGAAGCGAACAATAAAAGAAGGAAAAAAAGCGAAAGAAAATAAATGGCGAGAATATATAGAAAGAAACGGACACACGAGAGAAGCCAAAAAAAGACGATAAAGGCGGAGATAGAGGGAAGAAAGGAAATAAACCAAAAGAAAGGAAGGGATGGAAATTAAGAGAAAGGAAAGGGAAGGAAAAAACAGGAATAAGGAAGAGTAGAATAAGGGAAAGACTGAGTGCAAAGAAGGAAAGAGAAATAAAAAGAAAGGGAAATACAGAAAAAGGGGAGAAAATAAATGAAAACAACGAAAGACAGAAATCAAAGAAGGAAAAGGATAAAAGGAAGAAACGGAAATAAAGAAATAAAGCATGCGGGGGAGAGAAAGAAGAAGAAGAAAAAAACCCGGAAAGATCGAAAGCAAAGAAGTGCAAAAAAATAAGAAAGAAAGAAAGGAAACGAAACAGATGAAACAAACGAAAAACCAGAAAAACAAGAAAAAGTGGAAATTCGACAAAGTGATCACGTGACCTGCCTGACCACATTATGTCTATTTTGTCAACGTTGCACAAGAGGAAGAAAGCGAGAGAGAAAGAGAGAATGAAAGAGATAGAGAGAGAGAGAAGGAGGGAGAGGGAGGGAGAGGGAGAGGGAGAGGGAGAGGGAGAGAAGGAGGGAGAGGGAGGGAGAGGGAGAGGGAGAGGGAGAGGGAGAGAGAGAGAGAGAGAGGAAAGATAGAGAGAGAGATAGAGAGAGGAAAGAGAAAGAGAGAAAGAGAGAGAGATTGAGAAAGAAAGACAGAAAAAAAGAGAAGATACAGCCAAGAGAACCTATGCCAAAATTACAGAAGAATCACAGGCGAAATAGCAATACAAACAAAACCAACGACAACAACACCAACAACACCAACACCACCAACCACCAACAAACACCAACACCACCAACCACTCTCTCTCTCTGTCTCTCTCTCTCTCTCTCTCTCTCTCTCTCTCTCTCTCTCTCTCTCTCTCTCTCTCTCTCTCTCTCTCTCTCTCTCTCTCTCTCTCTCTCTCTCTCTCTCTCTTTTGGTTTTGGTTTTGCTTGCGTGACTGCACCGCCCGGAGGTCAGTGACAGACAGACAGACAGACAGACACGGAGAGAAGAAAGACACCCAGTGTGCCTGCCTCGTGCATGCTTCAACCGCGGTCTTTGCAAGGCAGTGAACTTCCGCCGGTTTCTTTGGCGTCCGACAGTGAGAAGTGTGGGGGAGGGGGAGGGGGAGGGGGAGGAAAGGGGATGGGGGAGAGGAAGGGGGAGGAGAAGGAGGAGGAGGAGGAGGGGAGGAGGAGGAGGGGGAGGAGGCAAGAGAGAGGAGGAGGAGGAGGAGGAAAGGGAGGAGGAGGAGGAGGGTGAGGAGGGAGGGAAGGGAGGAGGAGGAAAGGGAGGAGGAGGAGGAAAGGGAGGAGGAGGAGGGGGAGGAAGAGGAGGAAAGGGAGGAGAGGGGAGGGAGGAGGAGGAGGAGGAGGAGGAGGAGGAAAGGAGGAGGAGGAGCGCAAAGGGAGGAAGAAGGGAGAGAGGAAGGAGGAGGAGGAAGAAGAGGAAGAAGGAGAAGGAGGAGGGAGAGAAATAGCAAGAGAGCGCAAGAAAGAAGGGAGAGAGGAAGGAGAGGATTAAAAGAGAAGAGGAAAGGAGACAAAATAAGAAAGAAGAGGAAAGGAGAGAAGAGAAGAGCGAGGAAAGAAAGAAGGAGAGATAAAAAGAAAACAAGAGAAAGAGAAAGACCAGACAGGCAAACACCCAGCCAAGAAAACAAACACACACACACACACACACACACACACACACGCACGCACACGCACACTGCAACATCCTCGCGAGCCAACATGCACACAACATGCACAATGAACCTCCCATCTTGGTTATTCAGCTCTCGTATTCATCCTCATGCACGCAGGTAGGAACGCGAACGACCACGCATTCCAAGCACACACACACACACACACACACACACACACACACACACACACACACACACCCATTCTCTCTTTCTTTCTTTCTTTCTCTGTCTGTCTCTCTCTCTCTCTCTCTCTCTCTCTCTCTCTCTCTCTGTGTGTCTGCAACTGCCGCTTCTCCCTAACAAATATACATTGTAAAACACGTACATACATATATACACATCCCATACACATGTACATATAGACACAACACACACACACACACACACACACACACACACACACACACACACACAGACACACACACACACACACACACACACACACACACACACACACACACACACACACACCAAACCATCGAAAAACGTGCACCAAGCCCCCTCTCTCCCCGTCCCCCTCCCCCTACCCCCCCTACCACCGCCCTCCTCAAACCCTCTTTGCAATGATCAATGTCTGGCCTCGAATGATCTGCCTCTTACATGCAACTTGCACCCTTGCAACGTGGCAAAGAGCGCCTAATATCCGCCATTCATATTCATATCACTCTACCAAAGTAAAGGGAAGGAATAAAAAAGAAAAAAATAAAAAAAAGAAGAAGAAGAAGAAGAAGAAGAAAAAGAAAGAAAGAAAGAAAGAATAAGAATAAGCCATATTCATATCACTCTACCAAATTAAAGGGAATAAAAAAAAACATGAAAAGAACGAAAAAGAAGAAAAAGAAAAGAAAGAAAGAAAGAAGAGAAAAAGAAAGAAAGAAAGAAGAAGAAGAAGAATGCTGTCTTGACCCTTTGCCATATTCATATCACTCTACCAAAGAAAAGGGAAGGAAAAGAAAAGAAAAAGAAGAAGAAGAAAAAGAAAGAAAGAAAAGAAAGAAAGAAAGAAGAAGAAGAAGAAGAAGAAAAGAAAAGAAAGAAAGAAAGAAAGAAGAAGAAAAAGAAGAAGAAAAATGTTGTCTTGACCCTTTGCCATATTCATATCACTCTACCAAAGTAAAGAGAAGGAGAAAAAAAGAAAAAAAAAGAAAGAAAGAAAAGAAAAGAAAGAATGAAGAAAAAGAAAAGAAGAAGAAGAAGAAGAAAAAAAGAAGAAGAAGAAGAAGAAGAAGAAGAAAGAAAAAGAAAAAGAAAAAGAAAAAGAAGAAAAGAAAGAAAGAAAGAAAGAAAGAAAAAAAATGCTGTCTTGACTCTCTTCCCGGTGCGTGTACTCTGAACGCCTCAAGAAAATAAATCGAAACACATGCAATGACTAACATCCGCTTGCAACATCAATGAACAATGCCTACATAAATAAGAAACAGAAAAAAATAAATAAATACGACCTAAACATACCAACACAAAAACACATTATAAACATGTGTATATATATGTATATATATATATATATATATATATATATATATATATATATATATATATATATATATATATATATATATATATATATATATATATATATATATATATATATATATATATATATATATATATATATATATATATATATATATATATATATATATATATATATATATAGATATATATACATACACATATACATACATACATACATACATACATACATACACACACTCCAATCCTCCCAGAATCGACATACCCATATATACACATACACAAACATACATACCCATGCATATAAACGCATAAACTAAACACACCCACACAAGCGCGCCCGCGTACACACACACACGCACACACACGCACACACACACGCACACACACACACACACACACACAACACACAACACACACAACACACCCACCCACCCACACCCACGCATACATCTCTACACACATACACACACAAAACCCGTCCACGCCCACAAACATCAAAATCCTCCCCAAATCGCCACGCCCAGACCGGCCACCACAGACTCCACCCCTCCAGCCCTCCCCCTCCCCCCACCCCCTACCCCCAAGATCCGAGAAGGACGCCGCCGCCGAGA
>NC_091558.1:42308197-42320697 GCF_042767895.1 Penaeus vannamei | reverse complement strand
ATCCACACAAAACTTCACGTACACACCGACAGTGACAATCCACACAAAACTTCACGTACACACCCACAGTGACGATCCACACAAAATATTTATCTGTTTTTTATCAATCTAATTCCACACGTCACATGCATACACGGAGAGAGAAAAAACACACGCACATGCATTTCTTTTCACATACTGGATTTCACAAGCACACGTACATACACGGGCGCACTGCCTCACACACATGCACGTCGCACATCATTTCATTTCCTCTTGATTATTTGCTTTCGCACGTACACCTACATACATAGGAAAACATACATATATAAAAACACACACACAGACTCCTTATCCCCTCCACACGCACACACACACACACACAAACACACACACACACACACACAGACACACATCCCCTCCACACACACACACAACCACCCCTTCACAAACACACACACACACACACAGACCGCCCCATCCCCCTCCCCCCAATCCCCCTTCGACGTACACACAGCCACACGTACACACACATCCACACGCAGACACAGCCGCACACCCAAACGGGTTTAGTCAGCTGTACATCCGCCACCAATTGATGTGATTTCATGTTTCCTGCTCGTCATTTTTGTTTCTGTTCGTTCGGGGGGGGGGGGGAGGGGGGGGTGTCAGCCACTCGATACTGCCGAACTGTTTTGCATTTCTTAAAAAAAAAAATCAGAATAAAGGCGAATTAAATAATACATTCTTCTTTTGAACACAAAATTCATTACTTTGAACACAAACTTCATTACTTTGAACATAAACTTCATTATTTTGAACGCAAACTTCAGCGATTTTAAATACAATTGTTATTCATTTCCTCTCTTTAAGTACTAATTATTGTTTTTTGTTATATTCTATAAATATAAATCAACCATCAAGCTTTTAATCAATGACGAAGCTTGGATATCAGGAAACGCAATATATCAGAAAATGGTTGATAAATGAAAAGACAAAATGGAATAAAATGATAAAACAGCGTGGATAGAACACCTAAAAAAGGGGGATTTATATATATATTTTTTCTCCATTCACAAGCAAACACACATTCATGAACCTTGACTTTCTCCAGTTTCCCCCCTCCCCCCCACCCCCCCACCCCCCGAGTCTGGGCCATAACAAGGTCGGCTGAAGGTCGAGCAAGTTCAAAAAGATTAGAAAATGAAAATAAACAAATGGGGGAGAGAAAAAAAGGGGATGTTCATTCATGCTTGCGGCCAGCCCCTCCCACCGCGAGTTCAAAACGTTTTCTGTTTGCGATAAAAAAAAAAAGAAAAAAGAGAGAGAGAGAGAGAGAGAGAGAGAGAGAGAGAGAGAGAGAGAGAGAGAGAGAGAGAGAGAGAAAAAAGAAGAAAAAAAATGTTTTATACCAAACCGCTGACTCCCTCTGCCTTCAATCCCCCCCCCCCCTCAGTCCTCAAACCCCTTTTCCCTCCGCTCTTAACCGCCTTTCCCTTTCCCACCACCCCCTCCCTTCTCCCTCACCTCTCCCACCGCCCCCTCCCTCTACCTCCAGCCCCACCCCTCCCATCTCCCTCTCCCCTCCCACTGCCCCCACTCCCTCCACCGCCCACCGCCCCCTCCACCTTCACCCCTCCCACCACCCCCTCCCCTCCCACCACCCCACCCATCGACCCCCAACCCCCCGAGAAACGGTGGCCGTGTGTGCACAACACGGCTACAAACGGATGCAGGTTGTTAAGGGGCAGCGAGAAGGCGGGGGCATCGGGGGCATCGCAGGGCATCGGGCCGCGGAAATGCCCCCATGTCTGGATCACCGACAAAGCCATTACAAACTATCCCCGACTGCAGCGCTGGACCCCCCAACCCCCACTCCACCCTTCCCCACCCTCCCGTCCCCCACCCCTCCAAAGTCCGAGCCGCGACCGTCGGCGCTGACACGCCGCTCACCATTATTCTCTCTCTCTCTCTCTCTCTCTCTCTCTCTCTCTCTCTCTCTCTCTCTCTCTCTCTCTCTCTCGCTGTCTCTCTCTTCTCTCTCTCTCTCGCTGTCTCTCTCTTTCTCTCTCGCTGTCTCTCTCTCTCTCTCTCTCTGTCTCTCTCTCTCTCGCTGTCTCTCTCTCTCTCTCTCTCTCTCGCCGTCTCTGTCTCTCTCTCTCTCGCTGTCTCTCTCTCTCTCTCGCTGTCTCTCTCTCTCTCTCTCTCTCTCTCTCGCCGTCTCTGTCTCTCTCTCTCTCGCTGTCTCTCTCTCTCTCTCTCTCTCTCTCTCTCGCTGTCTGTCTGTCGGTTGGTCCCTTTCCCTTTCTGTCCCTCTGTTGGCTGGTCTATTGGCTAGTGTTGTCTGTGTCTGTGTCTGTTTGGCTGCCTTTTGCCTCGATCTCAGTTTGTTGGTCTATCCGCCTGTCTGACTGACTGTCTGTCTGTCTTTCTCCTCGATCTCTGTCTGTCTGTCTATCTTTTCCTCGATCTCTGTCTGTCTGTCTGTCTGTCTGTCATCTGCCTCACGAATTCTGTCTGTCTGTCTGTCTGTCTGTGTGTCTTCTACCTCGATCTCTCTCTATCTGTCTATCTGTCTTTCTCGCTGTGTCTGTCTGCCATCTGACTCGCTCTCCGGCGGTGTCTGTCTGTCCCCGCTTGTTCTCTGTCTTCCTCCCTGTCAGCCAATCCGCCTCTCTTTCTCCCTCTCTCTCCCTTTCTTTTTTTTAAATGGCCTTTTATTGCTACTCTGACCCCCGCGTGACGTCAACGTACTGCGTGGGGGAGGGGGGGGGGGGGGGAGTGTTGGAGGGGGAGGGGGGAGGGGAGTGTTGGAGGGGGAGGAGGGGGTGGGGGATGGGAGTGTTGAAGGGGGAGGGAAGGAGAGGGAGGGTGGGTGTTTGGGGGAAGGAGGGAGGGAGGGAGGGAGGAGATGGAGGAGGGGGTGTTGAAGGGGAGGGAGGGAGAGGAGGAGGGGTGTTTGGGGGGGAGGGAGGGAGGGAGGAGAGGGTGTTTGTTGTCGCAGCGGGAGGGATGTATTCATTCATTTATTTTCTTTTTTTTTTTGGACTGAAAAAAAAAAACACAAAAAGAACGAAAAAAAGAAGAACTTATCAAATCTTACAACGTTCACCCACTCATCCTCTTTCCTGATAAACTATAACCTAAGAAAAAATATATATATAATAAACAAGAGGAGGAGGAAAGAAAGAAGAGGAGAAGGAGGAGGAAGAGGGACAGACAGCAGAAGCAGGAGCAGGGGAAGGGGCACAAGCAGAAGCAGGGAGAGGGACAGAGGCAGAGGCAGAAGCAGGGAGAGGGACAGAGGCAGAGGCAGAAGCAGGGAGAGGGACAGACTGCAGAGGAAAGAGGCAGAAGCAGGGGACAGAGGCAGACAGCAGAGGCAGAAGCAAGGAGAAGGGCACAGACAGCAGAAGCAGGGAGAGGGACAGACGGCAGAGGCAGAAGCAGGGAGAGGGACAGACGGCAGAGGCAGAGGCAGAAGCAGGGAGAGGGACAGACGGCAGAGGCAGAGGCAGGGGGCCGAGGCTGTCCTTGGCATAAAGTGGGCAAAGTGGCAAGGGGTCATGTGACAGATCACACAGCTGGGATCTCTTGTGGCAGGAAGACCCTCATGAGCCCCGACATGGCGACGAGGGGGAGTGTGGGGGTGAGGGGAGGGGAGGGGGCGAGGGGAGGCTTTGATGGAACGAGAGGCTGAGGGGAGAGCGAGGGGAAGGAGAGGAGAGCGAGGGGAAGGAGAGGAGAGCTAGGGGAAGAAGAGTAGGGCGAAAGGAAGGAGGGGAAGGGAAGGGGAATAGGAGAGAGTAGGGAAAGCGGGAGGAGGAGGGGAAGGGAATAGGAAGGTTGGGGAAGGAGGAGAAGGAGGGGAAGAAGGGGGAAGGGAATAGGGAGAGAGGGAGAGCGAAGGGAAGGGGAATAGGAGGGTTGGGGGAAGGAGGGGAAGAAGGGGGAGGGGTTAGGGTGAGAGAAGGGAGAGGAGGGAAAGAAGGGAAGGGAATAGGGAGGTTGGGAGAGCGATAGGAAGAGAGAGAGGCAATAGGCTGAGCAGGGAAGTGAGGGGAAAGGGAGAATAGGCTGAGCAGGGAAGTGAGAGAGAGGGTAGGTGACAGGGACAGTGAGTGAGAGTGACAGTAGAGAGAGTGAGAGAGAGAGTGAGAGAGAGAGAGAGAGAGAGAGAGAGAGAGAGAGAGAGAGAGAGAGAGAGATAGAGAGAGAGAGAGAGAGAGAAAAGAAAAAAAAGAAAGAAAAAGGAGGTAAACTTGAAAGTGAGTGTAGGAGGAGGGAGAAGAGAGTTAATTCCACGGCGAATGAGGAAGAAGATAAAGTTTCGTTCACTGTGAGGGAGAAGAGATAAAAATGAGAGAGGGGAAACGAGGGAGCCAGACGAAACAGATAATAGTAGGCCTACAAGAAAGTCAAAAGAAAAAGAAAAAGGAATAAGATGCAGAAGAAGAAAAGAGACGAAAGTAGAAGAAATCGAACAAGAAGAAAAACAAGAAGAAAAGGGAAAAAACACAATAATAATAATAATGATAATGATAATAATAATAATAATAATAATAATATTAATAATAATAATAAAAAGAAAACAGAACCAAACACGTATTAGTCTAAAAGAGAAAACGATTTGGGGGATGAGGGGAGTAGGAACCTTCGAGGGGAAACTATAACAATTAACAAAGGCTGCAGAGAGATACCACTTCACACGGTATACAAAGGGGGAGGTGAGAGAGAGAGAGAGAGAGAGAGAGAGAGAGAGAGAGAAGAGAGAAGAGGAGAGAGAGGAGAGAGAGAGAGGAGAGGAGAGAGAGAGAGAGAGAGAGAGAGAGAGAGAGAGAGAGAGAGAGAGAGAGAGAGAGAGAGAGAGAGAGAGAGAGAGAGAGAGAAGAGGAGAGAGAGAGAGAGAGAGAGAAGAGAGAGAGAGAGAGAGAGAGAGAGAAGAGAAGAAGAAGAGAAGAGAAGAAGAAGAAGAAAGAGAAGAAGAGAGAAGAGAAGAAGAAGAAGAGAGAAGAAGAGAAGAGAAGAGGAGGAGAAGAGAAGAGAAGAAGAAGAGAAGAGACGAGAGAAGAAGAAGAAGAAGAGAGAAGAGAAGAAGAGAAGAGAAGAGAAGAGAAAGAGAAGAGAAGAGAAAGAGAAGAAGAAGAGAAAGAAACGAAAGAAAAAGAAGAGAGAAGAGAAGAGGAGGAGATAGACAGATAGAGAGAAACTGACCGAATGATTGGGTCCTTCCGAGTTGAAGAAGAGAAGAACAAGAGTGATTAGAGAGAAATCTATCACCGAGAAAGGGAGAAGAGAGAGAGAGAGAGAAGAGGAAGAGAAGAGAAGAGAAGAGAGGGAGAGAGAGAAAGGGAGAGAGGGAAGAGAAGAGGAAGGAGAAGAGAAGAGAAGAGAAGAAGAAGAGAAGGAGGAGAAAGAGAAGGGAGAAGAGAGGGAGAAGAGAAGGAAGGAGCAAAGGGAAGGAAATGAGAGAGAGGGAGAGAGAGGAGATAGAAAGATAGAGAGAGAAACTGACCGAATGATTGGGTCCTTCCCGAGTTGAAATTAAAAGGAACAAGAGTGATTACTGCGAGGCAATCTGAGGGGGAGGGGAAGGAATGGGGAGGAGGAGGAGAGGGAGGGAGAGGGGGAGGGAAGGGGAAGGAATGAGGGAGAGAGAGAGAGGGAAGGGACAGGGAGGGAGGAGGGGGAGGGAGAGGGAAGGGAAGGGGAGGTTAGAGAGGGAGAGGGTAAGGGAAGGAATGGGAGGAGGGAAGGGAGGAAGGGGGAAGGAGTAAGGGGAAGGGAAGGTTAGAGAGCAGGGAGAGGGAAGGAATAGGAAGGAGGAAGGGAGGAGAGTGGGGGAGGGGGAAAGGGAGAGGAGGATGGGGAGTGTTGGAGAGGGAGAGAGAAGGAAAGGGGATGAAGAAGTGAATGGGGAGGGAGAGGAGAGGGAGAGGGAAGGGAAGGGAAGGTTAGAAGTAGGGAGAGGGGTAAGGGAGAAGGAATGGGAGAGGGAGGGAAAGGGGAAGGAATGGGAGGAGGAGGAGAGGGAGAGTAGGGGAGAGGGGAAAGGGAAGGTTAGAGGGAGGGAGAGGGGTAAGGGGAAGGAAAGGTTAGAGGGAGGGGGAAAGGGATGGGACGTGATGGAGAGGAGAGGGGATGAAGAAGTGAATGGGAAGGGTAGAGGAAGAGAGGGAGAGAGGAAGAAGAAAAGGGAGAAGGAAAGGGAAATAACAATCCATTTCTATCGCGTATCCTACCACCATCTTTCTCCATAGGCCTACACCACCATCTTGAACCCCACACCATACCAACCGGCCATTCCACTCATCAACACAAACCCTTAACACTGACCAATTCCCTCTCTAAAAAAAAACAACCACCTCTTTTCTTTTTTCTTGCCAATTTACTCCAAAAACAACCACCTCTTTTCTTTTTTCTTGCCAATTTACTCCAAAAACAACCACCTCTTTTCTTTTTTCTTGCCAATTTACTCCAAAAACAATCACCTCTTTTCTTTTTTCTTGCCAATTTACTCCAAAAACAACCACCTCTTTTCTTTTTTCTTGCCAATTTACTCCAAAAACAACCACCTCTTTTCTTTTTTCTTGCCAATTTACTCCAAAAACAATCACCTCTTTTCCTTTTTCTTGCCAATTTACTCCAAAAAACAACCACCTCTTTTTTTTTCTTGCCAATTTACTCCAAAAAACAACCACCTCTTTTTTTTTTCTTGCCAATTTACTCCAAAAACAACCACCTCTTTTCTTTTTTCTTGCCAATTTACTCCAAAAACAACCACCTCTTTTCTTTTTTCTTGCCAATTTACTCCAAAAAACAACCACCTCTTTTCTTTTTTCTTGCCAATTTACTCCAAAAAACAACCACCTCTTTTCTTTTTTCTTGCCAATTTACTCCAAAAACAACCACCTCTTTTCTTTTTTCTCTCTTTTCTTTTAAACTGTAAAAACCCAAACCCGATCTCGCTTGCACATAAATACCCGATTTCTCATACAGATTTCAAACGGGATTTCTCATCACGGTGACTGAAAATTATCAGGTCAACCGTAACTGTCATTTTGGATTTCTGATCAGCCAAATGTGACCGATTTCGCTCTCATTATGACATCTCGCTTTATCAAGAGAAAAATGTTTAATAGGCTGCTTGACACTAGAAGGGGAGAGGGAGAGGGAGAAAGAGAGAAAGAGATGGAGAGAGGAAAACAGAGAGAGAAAGAAAAAGAAAGAGAGAGAGAGAGAGAGAAACAGACATGGAAAGAGAGAGAGAGAGAGAGGGAGGGAGGGAGGAGAGAGAGAGAGAGAGAGAGAGAGAGAGAGAGAGAGAAACAGACACGGAAAGATAGACAGACAGACAGACAGAGAGGGAGGGAGAGAGGGAGGGAGGGAGGGAGGTTGGGAGGGAGGGAGAGAGAGAGGGAGAGGGAGAGGGAGAGGGAGGGGGAGGGGAAGAGAGAGAGAGAGAGAGAGAGAGAGAGAGAGAGAGAGAGAGAGAGAGAGAGAGAGAGAGAGAGAGAGAGAGAAACAGACACGGAAAGACAGACAGACAGAGAAAGACAGAAAGAAATAAACAGAGAGAGAGAAACACACTTACAGAAAAAAACAGTAGACTGAGAAAGAATAAGAAAAAAAACAGAAGTTAAAAGGAGAGAAAAGAGAACGCGAGCCAGAAAGAGGAGAGATCAGGAGATAATGAAGAAAAAAGGGTTGGCCAGAAGAATAATCTCCTTTCTTCAACATTCCCAGCTCACTTAAGAACCTCTAAACAACACAGTAACCGACTTTAGCTCCTTCTCCTCCTCTTCCTCCCCTCCATTCTCCCTCCTCCTCCTATTCTTCTTCTTCCTCCTCTTCTTCCCCTCTTTCCTCCCTCCTCCTCCTATTCTTCTTCTTCCCCTCCACTCTCCCTCTTCCTCCTATTCTTCGTCTTCCTCCTTTTCTTGTTCTCCCTCCTCTTCTTCCCCCCAATTCTCCCTCCTCCTCCTGTTCTTCTTCCTCCTTCTCTTCTTCCCCTCCTTTCTCCCTGCTCCTCCTCCTATACTTATTCTCTTTCTTTTTCCTCTTCCCCCTCTATTCTCAATCCTCTTCCTCCATTTCAATTCTCCATCCTCCTTCCTCCCTCTTCCTCCTATACTTATATACTTATTCTCTTTCTTTTTCCTCTTCCCCCTCCTATTCTCAATCCTCTTCCTCCATTTCAATTCTCCATCCTCCTTCCTCCCTCTTCCTCCTATACTTATTCTCTTTCTTTTTCCTCTTCCCCCTCTATTCTCAATCCTCTTCCTCCATTTCAATTCTCCATCCTCCTTCCTCCCTCTTCCTCCTATACCTTATTCTCTTTCTTTTTCCTCTTCCCGCTCTATTCTCAATCCTCTTCGTCCATTTCAATTTTCCATCCTCCTTCCTCCCTCTTTCTGCTATACTTATTCTCTTTCTTTTTCCTCTTCCCCCTCTATTCTCAATCCTCTTCCTCCATTTCAATTCTCCATCCTCCCTGCTCCTCCCCCTTCCTCCCCCCTCCTGCACCTCCTCCTCCCTCCCCCCCACCACCATCCTCCCCTCCTCCCTCTTCCACCATCCTCCCCCTTCCTCCTCCTCCCTCCCTCCCACCACCACCTCCCCACCCCATTTAAAAACATAACAAAACCGCGCATGCGTAATCCCGCGCATGACACGGGTTCGTCGTCTCCCTCCCGGACGCCTGCCTACCTTGATCGACCGCGCACATTTCCGGGTCGTGCATTGGTGATTGCCGCACGCTCCACCCTGTTCCCCGAGTGTGACTTGTACGCACCTGCTGTGACGTTTCAGAGTGGGCGGGGGCGGGGTAGGATGGGGGGGGGGGTAAGGTAAGGTAGGGGGGGTTAAAAAAGGGGGGGGGGGGTAGGGTAAGGGGCGGTTAAAAAAAAGGGGTAGGGGGGGTAGGGTAAGGGGCGGTTAAAAGGGGGTAGGGTAGGGTAAGGGGCGGTTAAAAAGGGGGAGGGGGGAGGGGGAGGGGAGGGTCTGTTTATATATATACACACAATCCAATCGATATATTTTTGGGGGGCCGAAAGATCTATTTCCCCGACAAAAAAGGAAAAAACAAATTAAATAAATAAATACAAAAAAAAAAAAACTAAAAACAGCAATCAAAAAAGGAAAAAAAAAACAAATTAAATAAACACAAAAACCGAAAAACAACAATCAAAAAAGGGAAAAAAAAATTAAATAAACATAAAACACGAAATACTGCAATCAATAAAGTGGAAAAAAACAAAACAAATTAAATAAACATAAAACACGAAAAACCGCAATCAAAAAAGGGAAAAAAAAATTAAATAAACACCAAATCCGAAAAAACGCAATCAAAAAAGAAAAAAAAAAAAAAAAAACAAATAAAATAAACACCAATACCGAAAAACCGCAATCAAAAACAGGAAAAAAAAAAAACAAATTAAATAAACACAAAAACCGAAAAACCGCAATCAAAAAAGGGGAAAAAAACAAAACAAATTAAATAAACACAAAAACCGAAAAACCGCAATCAAAAAAGGAATAAAAAAACAAATTAAATATACACAAAAACCGAAAAACCGCAATCAAAAAAGGGGAAAAAACTAAACAAATTAAATAAACACAAAAACCGAAAAACCGCAATCAAAAAAGGGGGAAAAAACAAAACAAATTAAATAAACACAAAAACCGAAAAACCGCAATCAAAAAAGGGGAAAAAATAAATAAACATAAAACACGAAAAACCGCAATCAAAAAAGGGAAAAAAAAATTAAATAAACATAAAACACGAAAAACCGCAATCAAAAAAGGGGAAAAAAACAAAACAAATTAAATAAACATAAAACACGAAAAACCGCAATCAAAAAAGGGGAAAAAAACAAATTAAATAAACACAAAAACCGAAAAACCGCAATCAAAAAAAGGGGAAAAAAAACAAATTAAATAAACACCAAAACCGAAAAACCGCAATCAAGAGCGTTCTCGGTTCTCGGTTACACAAGCTGGATGTACAGAGGCGATCTCGCGAACAGGTGGTCGGCTGGCTGCGAACGTCACCCTTGCCTGCTACTCTTACATCACCCATTGCCCATCGGCCCAGCTGCTCGCCCTCCCCCCCCTTAGCCCCCTTACCCTCTCCTCCTGTCCTTATTCTCCCTTCTAACACTTCCCCCCTTCCCTTTCCACCCTTTATTTCTCCCTCTTCGTCGCCCTTTACACACTTTTATTTCCCCCTTTTTCTAACATTTCTTTCATCCTCCACACCCTAACCCTTCCCCTTTACCCCTCACCCATCACTCACCCTCACCCCTTCAAACTCTACACACCCTTTCCTCTCCCCTCTTTCCCTCCTCATCTCCCCCCTTCCCCTTCATCCTCCCCTTCCCTACCCTTCACCCTTCCCTTCCCATCCCCCCTTCCCCCTTCCTCCTTCCCCCTCCCCATCTCCACCCTTTTCTACCCTTCCCCCCTCCCCCTCCACCCTTCCTTACCCCCACCCTTCCCCCTACCCCTCCCCCTCCCCATCTCCCCCTCATCCTTCACCCTTCACCCTTCCCACCCCATCCATCTGATCCCCCCTCGCCCCCGGTCACCCTAACGGCCACCTATGTCCATCAACAGGAAATATTAATTTACATGTGACGATGATTCACCGGACGGGCGCGTAGGCTGAGAGAGAGAGAGAGAGAGAGAGAGAGAGAGAGAGAGAGAGAGAGAGAGAGAGAGAGAGAGAGAGAGAGAGAGAGAGAGAGAGAGAGAGAGAGAGAGAGGGAGAGAGAGGGGGATGGATGGAGGGAAGGGGGAAGGGAGGAGAGGAGGAGGAAGGAGAGAGAGAGATAGAGAGAGGGAGGGAGGGAGAGAGAGGAGAGAGAGAGAGAGAGAGAGAGAGAGAGAGAGAGAGAGAGAGAGAGAGAGAGAGAGAGAGAGAGAGAGAGAGAGAGAGAGAGAGAGAGAGAGAGAGAGAGAGAGAGAGAGAGAGAGAGACAGAGAGGAGAGGGGTGGGGGTGGAAGGAGGGAAGAGAGAGAGGGAAGGAGGGAGGGAGGGAGGAGAGAGAGAGAGAGAGAGAGAGAGAGACAGGCAGAAAGAGAGAGAGAGAGAGACAGACAGAAAGAGAAAGAGAGAGAGAAAGAGAGAGAGGGACAGAGAGAGAGAGGGAGAGAGAGAGAGAGAGAGAGAGAGAGAGAGAGAGAGAGAGAGAGAGAGAGAGAGAGAGAGAGAGAGAGAGAGAGAGAGAGAGGAGAGAGAGAGAGAGAGAGAGAGAGAGAGAGAGAGAGAGAGAGAGAGAGCGAGAGAGAGAGAGAGAGAGAAACAGTGGGAGAGAGAAGGGGGAGGGGGAGGGGGAGGGGGAGCGAAGGAAGGAAGGAAGGAAGGAGAGAGAGAAGAGACCGGCTTTTTTTTCTTGGGAATCGGGGATGGAAAAGGGAGGAATAAATAAATAATGCGCGTCAATAAAAGAAGATGATAAATTGGTGAAGTAAAAAATAAATTAATTAATGTAGAATAGAGATGGATGAACAAGGGGAAACAGTGGATTAATGAAAAATATAAATAGATGCACAAAGGCATTGAAACATAAATAAATGCATAAGAGCATAGGAAATAAGAACTAGATAAATAAATAAATAATAAACAAAATAAATAAAAGATAGATAAACAAAATGAAAATCTAAACATTCAGAAAAAAAAGAAAAAAAGAAGAAAAAAAGAAGGAAAGAAAAGAAAAAAGAAGGAAAGAAAAGAAAAAAGATAAAGAAAAAAAGATAAAAATATATATATACATACATACATATATATATATATATATATATATATATATATATATATATATATATATATACTACCAAACAGATAAAATAATCGACCAAAACCCTCACCATAACGGATAATAACCATCAAATGCTCCTCATAACACATGATGAGGACATCCCCATATAAATTTCCTCAACAGATGGCACTCGAATCCCAGCGCAATAGATATGCCAACGCCATCTATTGGTTAAGCATGAAACTAGTGTCGCATGCTGCTTAGTCCCGGCCAGCGCGTGTAACGACATCTATTGATTAAGCGTAAAAGTAGCATCGTCTTTCCACAGAGCATGGGACAATCTCAGGTATTTAATGCAGAGGAGGAGGAGGAGGTGGAGGAGAAGGAGGAAGAGGAGGATGTGGAGGAGAAGGAGGAGGAGGAGGGGGAGGAGGAAGACAAAGAGAAGAAGAGGAGGAGGAGGAGGAGGAGGAGGGAGGACGACAAAGAGGAGAAGCAGGAGGAGGGCAGAGGGGGCAGAGGAGGCGGGGGAGGAAGAGGAGGAGAAGAAGAGGAGGAGGGAGAAGATGAGGTAGAGGAAGAAGAAGAAGAAGAGGAGGAAGAGGGAAGGGGATGAGGGAGGAGAAGGAGGAAGAGGGCGGGGGAGGAGGAGAAAGGAGAAGGTAGGAGGAAGAGAAGGAGGAAGAGGAAGAAGGAGGAAGAGGAAGAAGGAGGAGGAGGAAGTAGAAGGAAATGATAAGGAGAAGAAACAGAATAAGA